>NC_086453.1:157496255-157796255 GCF_028390025.1 Pseudophryne corroboree | reverse complement strand
ATAAAGAGATAGTATACTCGTAACTAGTATGTATGTATAAAGAAAGAAAAAAAAACCACGGTTAGGTGGTATATACAATTATGGACGGGCTGCCGAGTGCCGACACAGAGGTAGCCACAGCCGTGAACTACCGCACTGTACTGTGTCTGCTGCTAATATATAGACTGGTTGATAAAGAGATAGTATACTCGTAACTAGTATGTATGTATAAAGAAAGAAAAAAAAACCACGGTTAGGTGGTATATACAATTATGGACGGGCTGCCGAGTGCCGACACAGAGGTAGCCACAGCCGTGAACTACCGCACTGTACTGTGTCTGCTGCTAATATATAGACTGGTTGATAAAGAGATAGTATACTCGTAACTAGTATGTATGTATAAAGAAAGAAAAAAAAACCACGGTTAGGTGGTATATACAATTATGGACGGGCTGCCGAGTGCCGACACAGAGGTAGCCACAGCCGTGAACTACCGCACTGTACTGTGTCTGCTGCTAATATATAGACTGGTTGATAAAGAGATAGTATACTCGTAACTAGTATGTATGTATAAAGAAAGAAAAAAAAACCACGGTTAGGTGGTATATACAATTATGGACGGGCTGCCGAGTGCCGACACAGAGGTAGCCACAGCCGTGAACTACCGCACTGTACTGTGTCTGCTGCTAATATATAGACTGGTTGATAAAGAGATAGTATACTCGTAACTAGTATGTATGTATAAAGAAAGAAAAAAAAACCACGGTTAGGTGGTATATACAATTATGGACGGGCTGCCGAGTGCCGACACAGAGGTAGCCACAGCCGTGAACTACCGCACTGTACTGTGTCTGCTGCTAATATATAGACTGGTTGATAAAGAGATAGTATACTCGTAACTAGTATGTATGTATAAAGAAAGAAAAAAAAACCACGGTTAGGTGGTATATACAATTATGGACGGGCTGCCGAGTGCCGACACAGAGGTAGCCACAGCCGTGAACTACCGCACTGTACTGTGTCTGCTGCTAATATATAGACTGGTTGATAAAGAGATAGTATACTCGTAACTAGTATGTATGTATAAAGAAAGAAAAAAAAACCACGGTTAGGTGGTATATACAATTATGGACGGGCTGCCGAGTGCCGACACAGAGGTAGCCACAGCCGTGAACTACCGCACTGTACTGTGTCTGCTGCTAATATATAGACTGGTTGATAAAGAGATAGTATACTCGTAACTAGTATGTATGTATAAAGAAAGAAAAAAAAACCACGGTTAGGTCATTGGTATATACAATTATGGACGGGCTGCCGAGTGCCGACACAGAGGTAGCCACAGCCGTGAACTACCGCACTGTACTGTGTCTGCTGCTAATATAGACTGGTTGATAAAGAGATAGTATACTACTAATATTATATACTGGTGGTCAGGTCACTGGTCACTAGTCACACTGGCAGTGGCACTCCTGCAGCAAAAGTGTGCACTGTTTAATTTTAATATAATATTATGTACTCCTGGCTCCTGCTATAACCTATAACTGGCACTGCAGTAGTGCTCCCCAGTCTCCCCCACAATTATAAGCTGTGTGAGCTGAGCAGTCAGACAGATATATAATATATATAGATGATGCAGCACACTGGCCTGAGCCTGAGCAGTGCACACAGATATGGTATGTGACTGAGTCACTGTGTGCTGTGTATCGCTTTTTTCAGGCAGAGAACGGATTATAAATAAAAGTGGTGGTCACTGGTCACTATCAGCAAAACTCTGCACTGTACACTACTGAGTACTCCTAATGCTCCCCAAAATTAGTAAATCAAGTGTCTCTCTAATCTATTCTAATTCTAAACGGAGAGGACGCCAGCCACGTCCTCTCCCTATCAATCTCAATGCACGTGTGAAAATGGCGGCGACGCGCGGCTCCTTATATAGAATCCGAGTCTCGCGATAGAATCCGAGCCTCGCGAGAATCCGACAGCGTCATGATGACGTTCGGGGCGCGCTCGGGTTAACCGAGCAAGGCGGGAAGATCCGAGTCGCTCGGACCCGTGAAAAAAAACATGAAGTTCTGGCGGGTTCGGATTCAGAGAAACCGAACCCGCTCATCTCTAGTTAAAATCAATGAAAACAGCTAAAATTATGTCATTTTTGCAATCCAAAAAACGAAATTCACATTTAAAATCTGATTTCCGAACCACGCGTAGATCTGAATCAGGACTTGGGGGGTCATTCCGAGTTGTTCGCTCGGTAAATTTCTTCGCATCGCAGCGATTTTCCGCTTAGTGCGCATGCGCAATGTCCGCACTGCGACTGCGCCAAGTAAATTTGCTATGCAGTTAGGAATTTTACTCACGGCATTTTCATCGTTCTGGCGATCGTAATGTGATTGACAGGAAATGGGTGTTACTGGGCGGAAACAGGCCGTTTTATGGGCGTGTGGGAAAAAACGCTACCGTTTCCCGAAAAAACGCAGGAGTGGCCGGAGAAACGGGGGAGTGTCTGGGCGAACGCTGGGTGTGTTTGTGACGTCAAACCAGGAACGACAAGCACTGAAATGATCGCAGATGCCGAGTAAGTCTGGAGCTACTCAGAAACTGCTACGAGGTGTGTAATCGCAATATTGCGAATACATCGTTCGCAATTTTAAGATGCTAAGATTCACTCCCAGTAGGCGGCGGCTTAGCATGAGCAAATCTGCTAAAATCCGCTTGCGAGCGAACAACTCGGAATGACCCCCTTGGTTCAGATCTCCTTGGAAGATCCATGCCGGATTTTGATTTGGTTTGGATCCACAAAATTCAGGATGATTTGGATTTCTGACGAACCGAGCCATACATCTCTAATTCCATTGCACTTTACAATTTAGAACAAAATAATAATGAGAAAACTGGGTAATAACTAGTGATGAGCGGGTTCGGTTTCCGAGAAACCGAACCCCCCCGAACTTTACCCTTTTTACACGGGTCCGAGCCATACTCGGATTCTCCCGTATGGCTCGGTTAACCCGAGCGCGCCCGAACGTCATCATCCCGCTGTCGGATTCTCGCGAGATTCGGATTCTATATAAGCAGCCGCGCGTCGCCGCCATTTTTACTCGTGCATTGGAGATGATAGGGAGAGGACGTGGCTGGCGTCCTCTCCGTTTATTGTAGAACACAGTTGACTTGATTGGTTGTTTTTTATTGCTTAATTGTGGGGAGGATTGGGGAGCAGCGGTTAGGAGGAGTACAGTGCAGAGTTTTGCTGATAAGTGACCACCAGTTTTTTTATCCGTTCTCTGCCTGAAAAAAACGCTCCATACCATATCTGTGCTCAGTGTGCTGCATGATATATCTGTGCTGAGTGCTCACAATGCTTAATTGTGGGGACTGGGGAGCAGCTATAGCAGGAGTACAGTGCAGAGTTTTGACAGTGACCACCAGTATACGTTGTCTGCCTGAAAAACACTCCATATCTGTGCTCACAGTGTGCTGCTTTATTGTGGGGACAGGGGACCACCAGTATAATTAATATTATATAGGAGGAGTACAGTACGGTAGGCCACTGCTGTACCTACCTCTGTGTCGTCACTCGTCATCCATTAAGTATACTATCCATCTACATTGTATACCTGTGGTGCATTTTAGACTAGTTTAGCAGTTTGCTGACAGTGTCCACCAGTATACTATATATAGCAGTACGGTAGGCCACTGCTGTACCTACCTCTGTGTCGTCACTCGTCATCCATTAAGTATACTATCCATCTACATTGTATACCTGTGGTGCATTTTAGTTGTGCGCAGTATATATAGTAGTAAGCCATTGCTATTGATACTGGCATATAATTCCACACATTAAAATATGGAGAACAAAAATGTGGAGGTTAAAAAAATAGGGAAAGATCAAGATCCACTTCCACCTCATGCTGAAGCTGCTGCCACTAGTCATGGCCGAGATGATGAAATGCCATCAACGTCGTCTGCCAAGGCCGATGCCCAATGTCATAGTAGAGAGCATGTAAAATCCAAAACACAAAAGTTCAGTAAAATGACCCAAAAATGAAAATTAAAAGCGTCTGAGGAGAAGCGTAAACTTGCCAATATGCCATTTACGACACGGAGTGGCAAGGAACGGCTGAGGCCCTGGCCTATGTTCATGGCTAGTGGTTCAGCTTCAAATGAGGATGGAAGCACTCATCCTCTCGCTAGAAAAAAGAAAAGACTTAAGCTAGCAAAAGCACAGCAAAGAACTGTACGTTCTTCAAAATCACAAATCCCCAAGGAGAGTCCAATTGTGTCAGTTGCGATGCCTAACCTTCCCAACACTGGACGGGAAGAGCTTGCGCCTTCCACCATTTGCACGCCCGCTGCAAGTGCTGGAAGGAGCACCCGCAGTCCAGTTCCTGATAGTCAAATTGAAGATGTCAGTGTTGAAGTACACCAGGATGAGGATATGGGTGTTGCTGGCGCTGGGGAGGAAACTGACAAGGAGGATTCTGATGGTGAGGTGGTTTGTTTAAGTCAGGCACCCGGGGAGACACCTGTTGTCCGTGGGAGGAATATGGTGTCAAAGTCAGAAAAATATCACTATGCACACTGCCATATTTGCACCTCATGCGAGCTCCCGCTGCGCGTGCAAGAGCTCTCCCGTGAGTGCGCATACTCGCCTTCGCGGGCACCCGCAGGCGCACGATATGCGCATTTACGGTAGAGTTTGTATGCATCTAGCGGGCGACTCAATCGATATATATTTTAACCATATAATGTATTTTGTAGATCATGGTCCCTTTGATAGATTCTGAAAGTTTAGTTAATGTAGCATGTTCGTGGACAGAGGGATCCCTCTTTTTCTGATACAGGGGGTCAGACAAGGATTATACAGTGGTGTTTAGTATCCATCAGAAGAGTATTTAATTAGCAATATTCCGGTGTTGGTTTGGAGCAGATTAATCGCTCGTGCGAATAGTTATGGACATAAGAAGTTTATGTCCATTTACTATTATTTGCACTTACTTATCCATGCGGCGGGAAACCTAGTTTCCCACCCACCTGAGCAGTTGGAAGTAGACACAGCCCACCTGTATGAATCAACCTATGACCTTTTGTATTAGTGCGAAGACGAATTCCTGTGTCCAATGAACAATGAGATTGTAGGGACCCATGAATTGTATTGTGTGTGGGGCATAAATAGACAAGCCGATCATATCCAGCTCTCACTCTTCAACGGTTCTCATTGCTGATAATCGGGAGCTGGATGTCCAGAGGCGCATGCGATCGTTCCCCTTTGTGCGTAAGTTTTTCTCCGCAATCATATTGTCTTTCTTGTTATTCTGAGCCATATCTCTCTCTCTCTCTCTCTCTCTCTCTCTTCTCTTTCTCTCTCGTTTCTCTTATATAGTCATTGTACTGATATTGTATTTCATGTGTAGTTATCTGGTTAGGTAATCTATGTTATATTGGTAGTGTATGACTTGTATTGTATTATTCTTTTGAAAGTTCATTCATTTCCTTAAAAGGCGTTAGACCCTTAGACCGGTATTGTGTGTTCATTATATTGCAGTGGGTAATAGGAGCGTCTCTATCGCTCAAACAGCTTTAGCGTAAACCCGCTTACAAAGTGTTGCATTCTCATCTTATCACTACACCAAGGGTTACTGCATAATACACTGTTTTATGGTATAGTTACAAAGGTTTAACATTGTGAGCGTCTGCGCCGCTGGTGATCTCCTCGTGGTCCCGAGCGTCCGCTACGCTATAGCGAATCATTACGTTAGTCGGCAGCCAATAGCGTGCCTGCCTGTGATCCCTTGGCCGTGAGCGAACGTGGCGCTTGAGCGTCTCGACTACGGCTAAGCGATTGTTACGCAACGTGCGTACCCTTACGGTATTCCATACGTTAATAGCGTACAGTGTTCTTAGACCTCTTAAAGGGTTTTAAGTAAGATAAATATTTAGCTTTACCAATTGGCGGCTCGTCCGTCCTTCACATATCTGCACTAGGTAATTTCAGCAGACATTATCCATCAGCAAAGGGCGAGAGGTCATATTCCTCGTAGTGCTGTCTGGATAAGCGTCTGCTTCGCTTAGTAAAGGGTGCTGAGGGAATCCGGAACCGGAGGTAAGAACAACACGCTAGTATCTTTTAAAACTGTTTATTTCTGTCTTGCGTACGCACGCACGCACATATCTGCATTTCTTTTCATTTCGTGTATTTTCATATATCACTCTTCTGTTTGCCATTCTATAATTGATAAACGTGCTAAGAGAGATTTGCCGCTATTTCATAGTTAAAGTATAAAAGTAATACATTAAGAGATAAATTGCAAAGCACACACGCAGCTCTGCCTAAGATACAAGGAGAGATTGGTGTGGTGTTCGGTGGATGATCGAGGATCATCTACATTGATAAACGTGTACATTGTGTTACGGTGGATATTTGCTTTGTGTACACGTGTCTCTAACAAAGGGTGAGACTCGCGTACGCAACTCAAAGGCCGACGCACGCAGCGTATATTACGCAACGGAGCGTCCGGGTACGCCCACGTAACTCAAATCACACGCTAGTGTTATTGTAACAGGCGAAAAGGTGGCAACGCGATAAATAGCGCAAATCTATTTTAGTGTCCGAAACTTAGATTAACAGATCCTTCTCCAAATTTACAACACATCTGGTCTAAATGAAAGAAAATTTCTGCGCAGAAATAGAAATAGAAACAAAAGTGTACATGTGGTGAGTGAGTGTTTGCATATTTAAGTTTATACAATTTTTGAGGTTTGAACCACAGGAAGTCGAGTTCTCGCAGGGTACATACATGTAAGTGACGTGCATGGTGGCAAGGGAGGCATCCTTTGTTAAACATAAAATCTGAGCATTAGAGTACAGCAGACCAGGAGGTCTATTGTAGCACAGACCATGAGGTCCGGAATTGACCAGGAGGTCCAGGTACAGCAGACTAGGAAGTCCGCTATAAATAGAGAAAAGAGCACAACCCAGGGGGTTGCTGCAGAACCCATATAGGCCAATAAATCTCATGCTGAAGGAATTCGCAGCCGCAATTTTCGATTCCACTGGTCGCTCCGCACATAAGATTAGTTGCTTATGTGCTGAACGATTGTACCGCACGTAATTGTGTGCATTAGTTAATCTGACCAGTACCATTTGTGTACGAAACGGGTCGCAAACACTATTTGTACATTCTGACGTGATTTGTGTAATTTTTTATTTTCTGAAGGGAAGTTCGCTGGTCACTCAGGAATTATCCAACAGCCAACAGTTACTGGAAAGGGTCAATGCTCTGCGGAACACACTCACATGTTCCAGTAAACGAAGGTTCATAGGGGCCCTGGGTCGAGTACGCCAGCACTAGGGCAGTGTGTAGGTCGTATTGGTCGGCGTGGGCGAGTGAGTGGGGTACTCGGTAAACCGCCACCGTCAGCCTATCGTGAACATTTTGGTTTTTGTAAGGGTTCGCTGAAGACCCTGATTGAAGGTCAGAGGTGGTGAAAGCAACACCTGCAAGTTATGGGGGCCAATTGTTCAGGTAGGGGGCGATCAACCTCGGTTCGGGTTGATTCAGTAAACCGACCAATCGGGTCGGCAAGGTACGTAATGTGTAAAAAATACGGTTCACACACAGAGGTTTTATGTGATGAATGGGAGAGAATGACTGTGCATGACGGGGAGAAGTTCCCAAGAGTAGGCAGCTTTAGCCCAGAAGTGTTACAAAATCTAAGGAGGAGGATATGTCTCATTAAATCAACAAAGAGACGAATCAAACATTATGATTATTTGCAGTTATGGCAACAGGAGGGTGAAATACAGAGAGGATTGGCTCAGGCGGCGGATCTAATCCTATCAAGAAACTGATAGCCACGGCCCCGCCGCCACCATACATATCAGGAGAGAAATTGGTTGCGGAGAATGACGCATTAGGGTGTAACAAACAAACACTTAGCAACTGTGTAAATGTTAATAAGTTAACCAATGCAAGTATTAACCCGTGCAAGTTGTACCCTGTTTTGAACTTTCCCCAGGAGTGTGATCAAGAGGACGAATCGGCAACCATATCGGCGCTCTCTCTAGCAGCCACCATATCAGAAACAACAGTAGGCACGGCCCAACCCATAAGATTAGTAACAAAGCCCCCTAGCGGAGGGACAGGTGAGGTCGTATCAACGGGTAAGTACGGCACCATACACTATGCTGAAACCATTTCACCACAGGCTGTAGAATCTACACAGAATGATGTTATTAAACTTGCTCCCGTGAGGGTAATAGCAGTTCCAAATGGGAAAACGGACACTACAGGAGTCACTCCTATCAGGAACATTGCCATGTACAGCCCGTTTTCCCGAATGGAATTAAGAACCATAGTGTCTGAATTCCCTGATCCTAGAAAAGATCTAGTTGCTAGCCAGAAATACATCAGAGACCTAGGGAACACTTTAGAGCCCAATAACAAAGACTGGCAGGTATTGCTGAGGGCTTGTTTACCCTCCAATGTCGACTCGGCTCAATTTTTAGCTGACTGTGGATTGGATCAGGATGTACCTCTTACAGATGTGTACAACAAAGACAATGTAAAAAGGATAAGTTTACAGTTAAAGGAGTATTTTCCAGCTGTAGTTAAATGGAACAAGATTTTCTCCATTAAGCAAAAAGAGTCAGAAACTGCTGCAGAATATTTCCACAGGGCATTATTAGATATGGCAAAATACACAGGCATAGAGGACATTAAAACAAACATAAACCATCGAGAAGTAGCAGTATCTGTACTAATGGATGGTTTAAAAGAGGCATTAAAGACAAGGGTACAGACCACGCAACCATGTTGGCGAGGTCTGTCGGTGGCTACTTTGAGAGAGGCAGCTGTGGATCACAATCGGAATATCACCAGACACAGGGAATTACAAGGTGATAAGTTAATGGCCGTAAGTATACAGGCCCTGACCACAAGGCAGCCTTTGTATAGATCACCAAACCCTGTGGGTAAGTCAAATGTGGTAACCTGTTATTTCTGTCATAGAGAGGGACACTTTGCACGAGACTGTAAATCGAGAAACATACAAAAGCCTTATCAACCCCCTAGACACCGACACGACACACGACATTGGGAGCAGGGTCCGCAGAAACGGAGTTATGAGCCACATGCAGGGGAAACAAAAAGATACCCCCCGAACAGAGACGGGCAAGCCTCTGGTAGTTCCCATTTAACCCCTTCACAAGTAGTTGCTGCCAGCGGGATTCAGGGAGGTCACCATACCCAATAGGGGTGTGGCCATACCTGTAATCTGCAGCCAGTAAAATTGATTGCAAGTCTTGGTAGTGAACCCGAAATTGCAATTAATGTAGCTGGTAAATCATTAAACTTTCTTGTAGATACGGGGGCGGCCAAATCAGTGATAAATTCGACAGTGGGCATGAGAACCACTGGTAAGACAGTTCCAGCCATAGGAGTAACGGGAGTAGTCCAGCATTACCCTGTTAGCAAACCAGCCGAGATTACAGTAGGGCCTTTACATACCAAGCATTCCTTTTTGCTGGCTGCATCGGCACCGACGAATCTCCTGGGAAGAGACTTATTGTGTAAAATGGGGTGCGTCATTTATTGTACTCCTGAAGGTGTATTCTTGGACATACCTGAGAATCACGCTCAGGAAGTGCGAGACATGTTAGACTCCCCATCAAAATTAATGTCACATACCATTATGACAAATAGGACTCCATCCCAAGTAGAAGAAATGACATCCCAGATACCAGAGTCACTGTGGACTAAAGACGGACAAGACACTGGATTGATGGCAAACGTAGCTCCAGTAGTTGTGCAAGTAAAAGATGGTAGGATAGCTCCAAAAATCCCACAATACCCTCTGAAGCCAGAGGTGGAGTTAGGAGTATACCCAGTAATAGAGCGCTTGCTACAAAAGGGCATTCTGGTAAGGACGTCCAGCACTGCCAATAGTCCCATCTTCCCTGTGAAAAAGAGTGGGGGGAGGGGTTACCGGCTAGTGCAGGATCTAAGGGGGATTAACAAAATAGTTGAGAGTCAGTTCCCCGTAGTGCCAAATCCAGCTGTCATCCTTATGCAAATCCCTCCCACTGCGAAATTTTTCACTGTTATTGACCTCTGCTCCGCTTTCTTTTCGGTACCTCTGCACCCTGACAGCCAATATTTGTTTGCATTTACATACAGAGGAGTCCAATACACATGGACTCGATTACCACAAGGTTTCATAGACAGTCCAAGTATATTTTCCCAGGCTTTGCATGATTGTTTACAGTCTTTCCAACCAGAGAGTGGATCAGTATTGATACAGTACGTGGATGATCTACTACTGTGTTCTGATTCAGTGGAAGCATCCCTGAAGGATACGAAACAGCTCCTGTTTCATCTTTCAGACACAGGACACAAGGTTTCCAAAGACAAGTTACAATTATGCCAAACTAAAGTAAAATATTTGGGACACTGTCTAACACAAGGACTGAGACACCTGACCGCTGATAGAATTCAAGCAATTAGAGACATGACTCTGCCACAAACCCAGCAACAGATCAGAACATTTTTAGGAATGTGTGGGTATTGCCGTAACTGGATCCCAGGATTTTCCATTCTAGCATTACCTTTGCAGGAGATGGTTTCCTCAAACAAGCCTGATCGGATTTCGCACACAGACGAGTCCGAGATGGCATTTGAGAGACTTAAACAGTGCCTAACGCAGGCACCAGCATTAGGTATGCCAGACTATGGGAAACCCTTTGAGCTGTACGGAACAGAAAGTGCTGGTTGCGCGGCAGGCGTCCTAACCCAAAAGCACGGTGATGCCAGCAGGCCAGTAGCATACTACAGCGCTCAGCTAGATACGGTAGCGCGATCCCTCCCCACGTGCTTGCGAAGCGTTGCTGCGATAGCATTGCTAGTAACGAAAAGCGAAGATGTAGTGCTAGGTCACAACCTCACAATTCATACACCACATGCAGTGTCAGCCTTGCTAAATTCTGCCCAAACCAGGCACGTCTCATCAGCGAGGTTTACAAGATGGGAATTGGCACTAATGGCCCCCGTAAACATCACCATAAGGAGATGCAGTGCATTAAATCCTGCAACATATCTCCCAGGTGTGCCTGGACAGGCACAAAGGGTGGAGGATGAGAGTGGTGAGGAAGGAGAATTTAATACAAAGGAGGACACACATGATTGTATGGAATATTTGACCCAAAATTTCACCGCAAGGCCTGACATCAGTGACAACCCACTGGAAGATGTAGATCTGACCTTCTACACGGATGGTAGTTGTCACAGACAGTCAGACTCGGGAGACTTGTGTACTGGATACGCAGTCGTAGATGACCAAGGCACCATAGAAGCAGAACCGCTAGGCCCACCTCACTCAGCCCAGGTTGCTGAACTGGTCACCCTAACCAGAGCATGTGAATTGGCTAAGGGCAAATCAGCCAATATCTACACCGACTCTAGATACGCATTCGGGGTAGTCCATGATTTCGGAGCCCTATGGCGCCTCAGAAATTTCATGACGGCAGCTAGTACACCGGTAGCGCATGCAGCTCACATCAAAAAGCTTCTAACAGCGATACAGGAACCCGACAGAGTGGCTGTTATCAAGTGTAAAGCACACATATAGCCAGGACCCAGTATCACTTGGTAACAGCCGAGCAGATGAAGCTGCTAAGTTAGCAGCTGGTACCCCCAGACAGACAGACACCACACAACTGATGGTATTTAATACCATCAACACACAGAAGCTGTGTGAAATGCAAAATTTGTGTTCCACACAGGAAAAGGCAGTCTGGAAGGCAAAAGGATATGGCCAGGAGTCCTCGGGACTCTGGACGGATGGACAAGGTAAACCAGTGGCCCCCAGAGCATATCTTCCATGTTTAGCTGAGGCAGCACACGGGCTGACTCATCTGGGCAAGGAAGGAATGTGTAAGTTGGTAAGAGCATATTGGTGCGCCCCAGGATTTTCATCCCAGGCAGGTAAGAGAGCAATGTCATGCCTTACCTGCTTGAGAAAGAATATCGGAAAGGCAATACCAACAGAACCATCTCATATCCCACCTACAGGCGGACCTTTTCAGGTAATACAGATTGACTTTATACAATTACCCCCTTGTCGAAATTTGAAATATGTACTTGTTTGTATAGATGTGTTCTCAAATTGGGTCGAAGCATTTCCGGCGGCCACAAATACCGCTATGTTTACTGCTAAGAAAATTGTGCAGGAATTTGTATGTAGATATGGTATCCCTAGAATAATTGAAAGTGATAGGGGTACCCATTTTACAGGTGATGTCTTTCAAGGAATGTGTAAGTTGATGGGAATTGATAGCAAGCTGCACACTCCATACCGTCCACAGGCGAGTGCGAAGGTGGAAAGAGTGAACAGCACTATTAAAAATAAACTGAGCAAAGTTATGGCAGAAACAGGATTGACATGGCCAGAAGCTTTACCCATTGTACTATACAGCATCAGAACCACTCCCAGGTCCCCTCTTAATCTGTCTCCCTTTGAAATCTTGTTTGGTCGACAACCGCATGTTATGATTAACCCTCAGGATGATTTGAAGTGTAACAATGAAGTGACTGTAAAGTACCTGATTAACATGAGTAAACAGCTAAGGAATCAAAATGATAATTTGAAGTTGGTGATTCCTGATTTACCAGATAGTAATTGTCATGACATTGAACCTGGGGATTATGTAATGATACGGAATTTTCTACGCTCAGGTTGCCTTATTGACAGATGGGAAGGACCATACCAAGTCTTATTGACTAGCACTACAGCATTGAAGGTTGCCGAGAGAGAGACTTGGGTTCATTCGTCCCATTGTAAGAAGGTTGCTGATCCAGAGAGGTCCCGTGATAAGGAGCAGACGGTAGAGGAAGTTGTATCACTGGAGTGTCTGTTCCAGGAGGACTGAGGCGGCACCTGAGCATTGAAAATCACAAGATCAAAAGCAGTTGTCGATTCCCTGTTCCCTTTTATTGTTTTGCTCCACTTCCCATCCCCTCTCCCTCAAATTATTTTTTCCCCCTTCTCATTCTTCTTCGTTTCCTCCTAAGATGGACTTGCCTCAAGAGACTGTGATCCGGATTTTCCTGTTGACCATGATGTTGACCAGAGCAGTCTGTTCCGGCGAGAGTACCATGGAGGTCGAGAGAGGTTCTGGAATGGGTTCTGATGACAGAGATGGAGGCGTAGTTTTCCAAGAACAACATAATCAACAAGCAAAGGCGAGTATCAGAAAACGATCCGATAACATGGACCATAGAAGGAATTGTGAAGGATTGTTAGCTGAAGAAAACTGTATCTGTAGGCTCTGTGACAATGTAGTTGAGGATGGGTGCATCAAGAAATGCCAATCCAGTTTTAATATCCACATGGACCGGCATCCCTTGAGTGACTATCACTCCTTAGTGGGTAGTGTATTAAATCAAACAGATTGTTGGGTATGCTCTCAAGTACCTCAAGGTCATAGCAAATCAGGACTAGTACCATTTCCTTTAACGATAGGGGAGGTACTTGAGCTAAGTGGTGGGAGGCCGGTGGACAGGAGGTTTAATATCTCCAGTCCTCCTAGTTTGAAGCTCCACCAATATCATGTGGATAGATCCCTAATATGTTTTAACATTTCCAATCCCCGAAAGCCGGGAAATTGGGAAGTGTCATGGAGTAACCAAACCATGACCTTTTCATATAGAGCAGATAGAATGCCGACAGATACAGAGCTTATACGCCACATAGCCAGCAGAGGAAAATCTTTCCGATATAGGTATACCCTAGGAAGTAGGATTACGAGAGTTGGAGATGTATCACCAGGATACTGTGCACATATCGTACAAGCTGATACGTGTACTAGACAGATGGGAGAATTAGGGTTAGGAGATTTCACATGGAAGATGTGTAATATGGTTATGTCCTACTCCGTCCCATATGTTCTCCCCGATGATGCATATTTCATATGCGGGAGGAAGGCGTATAAGTGGCTTGCCCCAAACTCTGAAGGATTGTGTTATATTGGAAAAGTACTGCCTGAGGTAATGACTGTATCACATGCCAAAATGAAGGATATACACCGTGTTGCCCAAGCTCCTTATACTCATACTCATTACGAGCACGTAGTTAAACGGCACCTGATAGAAAGAACAGAGCATCCGGCCTCTGACATGATCCATGAATCCACCGGGATTCAGTTTCTACTTGCGTTAGACATCTCTCGCACCGCCAGAGGAGTGTTGAATTATAATATAAATACATATCTGCGCTCGCAAATTTGTTAGACAATATCACAGAAATGTATGATGACACTTTTAGGTATACTGGAAGAGAGCTTCAAGCTTATAAAACAGAACTGATTCAGCATAGAATGATTCTCAATTATCTCACGGCAGTGACAGGTGGATATTGTGTCACACTGGCAACGCAGTACGGCGTGAAATGCTGCACATATATAACGAATAGTACCGAGGACCCGGTCGAGGTCATAGACCAAAAGATGGACGACATTCTCCAATTAAAGTGGGAATTTCGCAGGAGACACAATCTCACCCTTGCTGCTGTGGGTAATGAGCTGACTGGTTGGGTGTCATGGTTGAACCCGCAAAATTGGTTCTCTGGTTTAGGAGAATGGGCTCAAGGAGTCATAATGGATGTAGGGAAGTTTCTCCTATGTATCTTAGGTGTTGTCATAACGATTGGCTTGATATTTAGATGCGGTCAGGCTTTAATGAAGTGCAAACGTGGTACCAGGGTAATGAGTTTAAGGAGTGAGGAAATTGTAATTCCAATGGATTTGATTTATGACCCAACGGTAGAGACAATGATGTGATGAAAATGCGATTATACGGTCCGTTTCTTTCACCTGTTTTTCCGTTTTCTCCAAGGTATATAGGACCCACTTGGACGAGGAATTTGACGAGCCTGTATACAGACAACTGATGGATTAAAGAAGAAGTTTTGACAACCTTATACACAGATATTTGATGAACTATGCCATAGACCCCCAGTTTCCCTAGAAATTTTAAAATTACGCTAGCCCAACACTTTTGTAAGTCTATGGACATTGACAAAGCTTTTGCACACACCTATTGGCAAAAGCCCAAAGAAGACTGCATTCAACAGACACCGAACAAGACTTCAACCGACAAATGTTCATTAACCTGACATAGAATACCACTGCATTTACCATAATTGTGTCTTATCTTCATCTCTACAACCTTCAGGTAATGACACACATAGTCGATAGGGAATACCAGCACAGATATCAGCATTCACATATTCCCCCATTCATGTATCATCAACTAAAATGTGCTCACCCATTTTGTTGCAACCAAAAGCCGAAGAGAGCTCGGTAAAGTTTGACAGCCCATCCACAGACCCGTACCACGGGATAAGAAGGAATTCGAATGTATACTTCGCAATACCTCGAAGCTTGATTTAAAACACGTACGGCACGATGATACATGACCCCCCCAAACATGGATTCATACACACATGCTTCTGCTATCTCACTAGGTCATACCCTTTTCCTACCTTCTCCTCTCCTCCCCTACCCAATCATGGAAATGTATTTACACTTGACATATATTTTTCTCGTTTTGAAAAGTTTTAGGAAGTGGCAGTTATTGTTGACTGCCAAAGGGTGGACTGTCAAAGTCAGAAAAATATCACTATGCACACTGCCATATTTGCACCTCATGCGAGCTCCCGCTGCGCGTGCAAGAGCTCTCCCGTGAGTGCGCATACTCGCCTTCGCGGGCACCCGCAGGCGCACGATATGCGCATTTACGGTAGAGTTTGTATGCGTCTAGCGGGCGACTCAATCGATATATATTTTAACCATATAATGTATTTTGTAGATCATGGTCCCTTTGATAGATTCTGAAAGTTTAGTTAATGTAGCATGTTCGTGGACAGAGGGATCCCTCTTTTTCTGATACAGGGGGTCAGACAAGGATTATACAGTGGTGTTTAGTATCCATCAGAAGAGTATTTAATTAGCAATATTCCAGTGTTGGTTTGGAGCAGATTAATCGCTCGTGCGAATAGTTATGGACATAAGAAGTTTATGTCCATTTACTATTATTTGCACTTACTTATCCATGCGGCGGGAAACCTAGTTTCCCACCCACCTGAGCAGTTGGAAGTAGACACAGCCCACCTGTATGAATCAACCTATGACCTTTTGTATTAGTGCGAAGACGAATTCCTGTGTCCAATGAACAATGAGATTGTAGGGACCATTGAATTGTATTGTGTGTGGGGCATAAATAGACAAGCCGATCATATCCAGCTCTCACTCTTCAACGGTTCTCATTGCTGATAATCGGGAGCTGGATGTCCAGAGGCGCATGCGATCGTTCCCCTTTGTGCGTAAGTTTTTCTCCGCAATCATATTGTCTTTCTTGTTATTCTGAGCCATATCTCTCTCTCTCTCTCTCTCTCTCTCTCTCTCTTCTCTTTCTCTCTCGTTTCTCTTATATAGTCATTGTACTGATATTGTATTTCATGTGTAGTTATCTGGTTAGGTAATCTATGTTATATTGGTAGTGTATGACTTGTATTGTATTATTCTTTTGAAAGTTCATTCATTTCCTTAAAAGGCGTTAGACCCTTAGACCGGTATTGTGTGTTCATTATATTGCAGTGGGTAATAGGAGCGTCTCTATCGCTCAAACAGCTTTAGCGTAAACCCGCTTACAAAGTGTTGCATTCTCATCTTATCACTACACCAAGGGTTACTGCATAATACACTGTTTTATGGTATAGTTACAAAGGTTTAACATTGTGAGCGTCTGCGCCGCTGGTGATCTCCTCGTGGTCCCGAGCGTCCGCTACGCTATAGCGAATCATTACGTTAGTCGGCAGCCAATAGCGTGCCTGCCTGTGATCCCTTGGCCGTGAGCGAACGTGGCGCTTGAGCGTCTCGACTACGGCTAAGCGATTGTTACGCAACGTGCGTACCCTTACGGTATTCCATACGTTAATAGCGTACAGTGTTCTTAGACCTCTTAAAGGGTTTTAAGTAAGATAAATATTTAGCTTTATCAATGGCCATTGACATGCCTGGTCAAAATACAAAAAAAATCAGCTCTTCAGTGTGGAATTATTTCAACACAAATGCGGACAACAGGTGTCAAGCCGTGTGTTGCCTTTGTCAAGCTGTAATAAGTAGGGGTAAGGACGTTAACCACCTCGGAACATCCTCCCTTATACGTCACCTGCAGCGCATTCATCATAAGTCAGTGACAAGTTCAAAAACTATTGGTGACAGCGGAAGCAGTCCACTGACCACTAAATCCCTTCCTCTTGTAACCAAACTCCTGCAAACCACACCACCAACTCCCTCAGTGTCAATTTCCTCCTTACCCAGGAAAGCCAATAATCCTGCAGGCCATGTCACTGGCAAGTCTGACGAGTACTCTCCTGCCTGGGCTTCCTCCGATGCATTCTTGAGTGTAACGCCTACTGCTGCTGGCGCTGCTGTTGTTGCTGCTGGGAGTCGATCGGCATCCCAGAGGGGAAGTCGGAAGATCACTTGTACTACTTCCAGTAAGCAATTGACTGTACAACAGTCCTTTGCGAGGAAGATGAAATATCACAGCAGTCATCCTGCTGCAAAGCGGATAACTGAGGCCTTGGCAGCCTGGGCAGTGAGAAACGTTGTTCCGGTATCCATCGTTAATTCAGAGCCAACTATAGACTTGATTGAGGTACTGTGTCCCTGGTAACATATACCATCTAGGTTCCATTTCTCTAGGCAGGCGATACCGAAAATGTACACAGACCTCAGAAAAAGACTCACCAGTGTCCTAAAAAATGCAGTTGTACCCAATGTCCACTTAACCACGGACATGTGGACAAGTGGAGCAGGGCAGACTCAGGATTATATGACTGTGACAGCCCACTGGGTAGATGTATTGCCTCCCGCTGCAAGAACAGCAGCGGCGGCACCAGTAGCAGCATCTCGCAAACGCCAACTCGTTCCTAGGCAGGCTACGCTTTGTATCACCGCTTTCCAGAATAGGCACACAGCTGAAAACCTCTTACGGCAACTGAGGAAGATCATCGCAGAATGGTTTACCCCAATTGGACTCTCCTGGGGATTTGTGACATCGGACAACGCCAGCAATATTGTGCGTGCATTACATCTGGGCAAATTCCAGCACGTCCCATGTTTTGCTCATACCTTGAATTTGGTGGTGCAGAATTATTTAAAAAACGACAGGGGCGTGCAAGAGATGTTGTCGGTGGCCCGAAGAATTGCGACCCACTTTCGGCATTCATGCACCGCGTACAGAGTACTGGAGCACCACCAAACATTCCTGAACCTGCCCTGCCATCATCTGAAGCAAGAGGTGGTAACGAGGTGGAATTCAACCCTCCCTATGCTTCAGAGGATGGAGGAGCAGCAAAAGGCCATTCAAGCCTATACATCTGCCTATGATATAGGCAAAGGAGGGGGAATGCACCTGACTCAAGCGCAGTGGAGAATGATTTCAACGTTGTGCAAGGTTCTGCAACCCTTTGAACTTGCCACACGTGAAGTCAGTTCAGACACTGCCAGCCTGAGTCAGGTCATTCCCCTCATCAGGCTTTTGCAGAAGAAGCTGGAGACATTGAAGGAGGAGCTAAAACAGAGCGATTCCGCTAGGCATGTGGGACTTGTGGATGGAGCCATTAATTCGCTTAACCAGGATTCATGGGTGGTCAATCTGTTGAAATCAGAGCACTATATTTTGGCCACCGTGCTCGATCCTTGATTTAAAACCTACGTTGTATCTCTCTTTCCGGCAGACACAAGTCTGCAGAGGTTCAAAGACCTGCTGGTGAGAAAATTGTCAAGTCAAGCGGAACGTGACCCGTCACCATCTCCTCCTTCACATTCTCCCGCAACTGGGGGTGCGAGGAAAAGGCTAAGAATTCCAAGCCCACCCTCTGGCGGTGATGCAGGGCAGTCTGGAGCGAGTGCTGACATCTGGTCCGGACTGAAGGACCTGCCAATGATTACTGACATGTCGTCTACTGTCACTGCATATGATTCTCTCACCATTGAAAGAATGGTGGAGGATTATATGAGTGACCGCATCCAAGTAGGCACGTCAGACAGTCCGTACGTATACTGCCAGGAAAAAGAGGCAATTTGGAGGCCCTTGCAGAAACTGGCTTTATTCTACCTAAGTTGCCCTCCCACAAGTGTGTACTCCGAAAGAGTGTTTAGTGCAGCCGCTCACCTTGTCAGCAATCGGCGTACGAGGTTACTTCCAGAAAATGTGGAGAAGATGATGTTCATTAAAATGAATTATAATCAATTCCTCCGTGGAGACATTCACCAGCAGCAATTGCCTCCAGAAAGTACACGGGGACCTGAGATGGTGGATTCCAGTGGGGACGAATTAATAATCTGTGAGGAGGGGGATGTACACAGTGAAAGGGGTGAGGAATCGGAGGATGATGATGAGGTGGACATCTTGCCTCTGTAGAGCCAGTTTGTGCAAGGAGAGATTGATTGCTTCTTTTTTGGTGGGGGCCCAAACCAACCAGTCATTTCAGTCACAGTCGTGTGGCAGACCCTGTCATTGAAATGATGGGTTCGTTAAAGTGTGCATGTCCTGTTTATACAACATAAGGGTGGGTGGGAGGGCCCAAGGACAATTCCATCGTGCACCTCTTTTTTCTTTCATTTTTCTTTGCATCATGTGCTGTTTGTGGACTATTTTTTTGAAGTGCCATCCTGCCTGACACTGCAGTGCCACTCCTAGATGGGCCAGGTGTTTGTGTCGGCCACTTGTGTCGCTTAGCTTAGTCACACAGCGACCTTGGTGCGCCTCTTTTTTTCTTTGCATCATGCGCTGTTTGGGGACAATTTTTTTGAAGGGCCATCCTGCCTGACACTGCAGAGCCACTCCTAGATGGGCCAGGTGTTTGTGTCGGCCACTAGGGTCACTTTGCTTAGTCATCCAGCGACCTCGGTGCAAATTTTAGGACTAAAAATAATATTGTGAGGTGTGAGGTGTTCAGAATAGACTGGAAATGAGTGGAGGTTAATAATACTATGGGATCAAAATGACCCCCAAATTCTATGATTTAAGCTGTTTTTTAGGGTTTTTTGAAAAAAACACCCGAATCCAAAACACACCTGAATCCGACAAAAAAATTTTCGGTGAGGTTTTGCCAAAACGCGTCCGAATCCAAAACACGGCCGCGGAACCGAACCCAAAACCAAAACACAAAACCTGAAAAATTTCCGGTGCACATCACTAATTTATACTGTGTGCCTACTGTTGATTGGTCAGCAGGTGTGATGTTCATAAATACAAATAAGCTTTATGCTATTAATACACATAAACAGTATGGGCCATGTTTGTCGTTTGCGTATGTAATTGCGAGTGTATGCAACTGTTTTTGTAACATTAAATAAAAAATACACACAACTCACCTTTTTCTTTCGATTCTCAATCAACTAACCATTGCAGGATTGATGTTATTGTATATTTGGAAAAGAAAAATGATTAAAAATGTAAACGCACGCATAAAGGAATCACAACCAAACACATATGGGTTTTTTTTAAACATAACATTTCTTTAAGTTTTTCCAAAAAATATTACATAATTGAAGTGCAAAATAATATATATGTTGACAACATAAGAGTGGTGTTGTTTATTAACACATTACATTGTAATTTTGACATTTAATTACTAGCCAATTTTTGATATGTGAACACAGTACCCATTTTTTATTTATTTATCACCAAGCATATTTTTGCCTTCAAAAATGTAACTTTAAAAAACATCCAAAACCAGTAAGACAATGTATATATATATATATATATATATATATAGTTATTTTTATAATTTTACAAATAAAAAGACAAACTTGTGTGAGGTCCTGCACACTCCAACATAACTGAAATAGTTGCGCACTATTGTAGCCCTAAGGGCATGCCCCCACTGGGCCTTCATGCCCCGCACCATTGTCCACCCAACCCCTTGCTGCTCATCCTCTCTGGGCAATTCCTCAGTTTGAGAAAGCTCCACACTCCTCACAGCAATATTGTGCAGGATTGCACACAGGACCACAATTTCCGGCGAATACATCAGGTCGCCACCAGTGCGGTGGAGCACATGGAAGTGTCCTTTCAGGACGCCAATTGTGCGCTCCACCAGCTGCCTAGTGGCTGAAAGCGTGGAATGAAATGCTGTTTGTGGTCCTGGTCTGGGTGTGCTGTAAGGAGTCATGAGCCAGGGGTTGCAAGGATATCTGCAATCTCTTGTAAAAACACAATACAATCATAAGGAAAAATAAACACAAACATCACATAAATAACCAACTCTTTAATACATGATGCCAATACAACTCACCCGATAGCCACGTGTCTTGGCCTTCCATCATTCTTAATCTTTGACATATCCCTGACTGTCTAATCATGTGGGAATCATGAACACTTCCTGGGTACTTGGCATTCAGGGAAAGGATCTGGAGGGATGGACCACAAACAACCATCAAATTCAAAGAGTGGAACATTTTTCTGTTCCTATAGATTTCTTCATTATGTTTTGATGTCACAAGTGGAACATATGTTCCATCCACAACCCCAATAACATGCGGGAAGCGACTACCCCCTTCCTGGATTTGCCGCTTCAACACAGCTAGGGACCCAACATCCAATGGCATTGATATGAACTGCTTCACTCTCTTAAAAAATGCAACATTTACGTACATTAAAACTTTCTAAAATGCTGACTGTGATATGCCTACCAACACCCCAACCACGTGCTGGTAGAATCCCGTGGCACGGAAATGTAACACAGCAAGGAATTGTGTCAATGCTGGTATTGATGTAGGATACCTTATTGATGTATCTAGATCACTCTCTATTATCGAGAGAGTTTCTAGGATGACATGAGGTTGCAACCTGTAGCGGCGCAAAACCTCATCATCTGGCATACCAAAAAGGGTGACACGGGTACGAAAAATACTAGGCCTTGCACGCCTCCGTTGCCTTCGAGGATGAGGGGCAGGTTGGGGTTGGACAGCTTCAGTTGTTAGATATGTTGCTACCAGCATCTTAAAAAATAATAAAAATAATGTTACTAAAACAACCAATGTGTTACAAACTTTAAAACATTAAAATATATGCATCATTAAATACACACTTACTTCAGTCTCATACAGGTTGAGTATCCCTTATCCAAAATGCTTGGGACCAGAGGTATTTTGGATATCGGATTTTTCCGTATTTTGGAATAATTGCATTCCATAATGAGATATCATGGTGATGGGACCTAAATCTAAGCGCAGAATGCATTTATGTTTCATATACACCTTATACACACAGCCTGAAGGTCATTTTTGCCAATATTTTTTATAACTTTGTACATTAAACAAAGTGTGTGTACATTCACACAATTCATTTATGTTTCATATATACCTTAAACACACAGCCTGAAGGTCATTTAATACAATATTTTTAATAACTTTGTGTATTAAACAAAGTTTGTGTACATTGAGTCATCAAAAAACAAAGGTTTCACTATCTCACTCTCACTCAAAAAAGTCCGTATTTCGGAATATTCCGTATTTCGGAATATTTGGATATGGGATACTCAACCTGTAATACATCTGTAAATGGGGAACACCAGGAGGTAAGTATTATAAAATTGTTGGGTTAAGATTGTTGTAAATTGTTACATTACAAACCACCAATAAAACACAAAAGACACACAAAGCATGCATATACGTACCTTAAACATAAAATTATTACCACACTAATATACTTACATGACCAAAAATACAACTAAAACAACCACATATAAAAACCCACACCACCCAAAACACACCAAACAATATGCAGATACTTACCAGCAGATAGAATAGAAAAAAAACAAGAGAGGGAAAAAAAGGCCTCACTTAGGCAAAAAAGGAAACTCAAAATATGCACCCTAGAGAAGAACAACAATAATAATAATACAAAATAAGACGCATACTCATACAACACTCCACTCCACCACCCAAAACACACCAAACAACGTGCAGATACTTACCAGCAAATATATATATATATATATATATATATAGATAGATGCTGCAGTGGCTGGCACTCAGTCTGCAGTGTAGTACTGGCCTCGGTGCCCTCCTTACCACTCAAAGTGGAATTAGATATGGAGAAAGATTGGCGGCACTCTCAGGGCTATGTAAGCATATAAAATATGAAGGCAATTACAGCCTATCTGTCATCAACGTTTCAGTTTTATTATAAAAACTTTCGTCAGGATACAACACAAAAATAAACACATACCTTTATAGAGTGAGAACCCTCACAGTGTGGACTCGTGGTCCCGAAGCTGCGGCTAGGGTCGATGACATCACACCAAGTGCGACGGGTGCCGGGACCGCACCGGATTCCCGTAACCCGTTGCCAAGAGACCTTACAAAACAAAAACAAAAACCCATGTGGAAAAACACAAAACACATATATATATAGACATGAAATAAAAAAACAGGAGAATCATTAGCAGGGTGTGATGATGGTACTGGACAACTTATAGCATGAATCTTACTTCTTTGAGAACAAACAGAGAACGTATCTCAACAAGAGCGGTGTCTAAACTGTCTGACCACAGTACAAGATTCCGTATAGGTTAGATATAACCGTGGCTGTTACTCAATGCTCCACATGCATCCTGTGACAAGAACACTGGGATAGTGTTTGAGGGCTGGTATGTTTGTCCCAGGTTCTTGTCTTACATGTATTAGGAAAATTAAAACTTCTAGGAATATGTTTTGTTTTGTTAGAACCTTTTCAGTTTGTTGGAAAAGCTGGGTAAGGGCCCTGAAAGAGAGATGGGGCAAGTTTCAGACATTGGGCCCAGTTCGGGTCTTTGGCCTCACAGAAGGCTAATCAGGCTTTCAGCTGTGTAAGAGTATTATAGAGCTGCTGGCCTGATTAGGGTGTGCAGACTGCCTGGGAAGGCTGCATGATCTCTGTGAGAGAAACACGCTTCCTGATACAAGTGAGCTATACAGTGTACTGGAGAACTCTGTGTTTTTTTGTTTAGTGATAGTTAGGAACATCTTGTGTTTAGTTAGTGCCGGACAGGCAAGGTATTTTCTTTTGCTGTTTGTTTTATTTTCTGTATAATAAAACTGGACTTGTGTGGTTCCTCAGCTGCTGCAGGCTGCCATTTATCCCAGGAAACGGCACCTTGTACCCTTACAGTGTTACAATCCGTATAGCAATCAAAAGGTGCACAAAGGGGTGGGTTGCGACAATGTAAATTAATACAGGACATACATGTGGATTAACCGCAACATACTGAAACTGTGTCAATTCTAAAGTAAAAGAAGGTGTACTCGATAACGGTTTGCATGGCACAATTGAAACTATGCAATAAAAGTTGTTCCAACACAAAAAATGCAAATGGCAAAGACACTGACAGTAAGTCTGGAGCATACAAAATATTGACACTAAACTAGTGATAAACACCGGAAATTTTTCGGGTTTTGTGTTTTGGTTTTGGGTTCGGTTCCGCGGCCGTGTTTTGGGTTCGAACGCGTTTTGGCAAAACCTCACCAAATTTTTTTTGTCGGATTCGGGTGTGTTTTGGATTCAGGTGTTTTTTTCAAAAAACCCTAAAAAACAGCTTAAATCATAGAATTTGGGGGTCATTTTGATCCCAAAGTATTATTAACCTCAATAACCATAATTTCCACTCATTTTCAGTCTATTCTGAACACCTCACACCTCACAATATTATTTTTAGTCCTAAAATTTGCACCGAGGTCGCTGGATGACTAAGCTAAGCGACCCTAGTGGCCGACACAAACACCTGGCCCATCTAGGAGTGGCACTGCAGTGTCACGCAGGATGGCCCTTCAAAAAACTACTCCCCAAACAGCACATGCCGCAAAGAAAAAAAGAGGTGCAATGAGGTAGCTGTGTGACTAAGATAAGCGACCCAAGTGGCCGACACAAACACCTGGCCCATCTAGGAGTGGCACTGCAGTGTCACGCAGGATGGCCCTTCCAAAAAATACCCCCCAAACAGCACATGACGCAAAGAAAAAAAGAGGCGCAATGAGGTAGCTGTGTGACTAAGATAAGCGACCCAAGTGGCCGACACAAACACCTGGCCCATCTAGGAGTGGCACTGCAGTGTCACGCAGGATGGCCCTTCCAAAAAACACCCCCCAAACAGCACATGACGCAAAGAAAAAAAGAGGCGCAATGAGGTAGCTGTGTGACTAAGATAAGCGACCAAAGTGGCCGACACAAACACCTGGCCCATCTAGGAGTGGCACTGCAGTGTCACGCAGGATGGCCCTTCCAAAAACTACTCCCCAAACAGCACATGACGCAAAGAAAAATGAAAGAAAAAAGAGGTGCAAGATGGAATTGTCCTTGGGCCCTCCCACCCACCCTTATGTTGTATAAACAGGACATGCACACTTTAACCAACCCATCATTTCAGTGACAGGGTCTGCCACACGACTGTGACTGAAATGACGGGTTGGTTTGGACCCCCACCAAAAAAGAAGCAATTAATCTCTCCTTGCACAAACTGGCTCTACAGAGGCAAGATGTCAACTCATCATCATCCTCCGATATATCACCGTGTACATCCCCCTCCTCACAGATTATCAATTCGTCCCCACTGGAATCCACCATCTCAGCTCCCTGTGTACTTTGTGGAGGCAATTGCTGCTGGTCAATGTCTCCACGGAGGAATTGATTATAATTCATTTTAATGAACATTATCTTCTCCACATTTTCTGGATGTAACCTCGTACGCCGATTGCTGACAAGGTGAGCGGCGGCACTAAACACTCTTTCGGAGTACACACTTGTGGGAGGGCAACTTAGGTAGAATAAAGCCAGTTTGAGCAAGGGCCTCCAAATTGCCTCTTTTTCCTGCCAGTATAAGTACGGACTGTCTGACGTGCCTACTTGGATGCGGTCACTCATATAATCCTCCACCATTCTTTCAATGGGGAGAGAATCATATCAGAATCAGAATCAGAATCAGCTTTATTGGCCAGGTGTACTCACGTACACTAGGAATTCTTTGTGGTACAATGCATCGCCAAGCAGCAACATGAAGGGGGAATACATAGCATACGAAGGGGTAAGAACATAGCATACATTACACACATTACACGTATGAGTTGATACTGCACATTGCAACTGTACAATAGACTCAACATATTAGACATATTATACACGTAGGACTAAACACAAAGGCTGCTTGGCAGAGCAGCACCGAGGCAGCCATCCGCGGTGCCAACTAGAACTCAAACAATGCACATAATACAGAAGATTTAAGTATTACATCAAAAGATAAACCACACAGACAATAAAGACAGAAAGCATAATGCAGGGTTGGTGTAAGCATTTTGGGTAATAACCTCCAGGGGTTGTGTATTCCACCCTCACAAGGTACCAGGTGCGGCAGCCATCTTAGGCGCTCTGCGTAGGATTACCCAGGGTGGAATAGTCCACCCCCAGAAGAGAACACAAAACGGGGAGATTGCAGAGTCCTTAGGTTCAGAGTAGGGTTCCAGTAAAACCATCAGGTCCATGTATTTTTCATCCCATCCACAAGTTTACCAGATAAGGCAGCCATGTTGGGTGCACTACGAAGGTTACACAGTGGGAGATGAGCCATACAAGGGCCAAATGCATTTACGGGAAAACTGACACGAGTGTAGGAGTATGCTATACCCTGCATGGAAAGATCCAAATGAAGCACACCCTGCCCATGGAGGGACCATCCGAGGCAGCCATGTGAGGCGCACTGTGTAGGTTACTGCTGGCAGGGTGTGCAACCAATGGAGGTACACATTACAGGAATAGCACACAGTGGGGGGAAAGTACCCTGTAAGAAGAAAGAAGGGAAAGACACATTTGCAGGAAAACATTAATTTGTGAAAATAATAAATGTCCTGGTCTCATGAGAGCAGTGCGGGTGTGTGTGAGAGTGTGGGGAGCAGTGCCGGTGGGTGTAAGAATGTGGAGTGCACACTAATGTCCAATGGAACTGACCCAGCAAAATCTGGTCCTGATGCGCACGCCCCTCAGTTCCCTGCTCAGCTTGAGGGGTAGTCTTGGGGCAGTCATGATGTTCTTGGACAGAGAAGTAGTAGGCATTGGTCCTGGTGTTCTCAAGGCAGAGGTGAGGAGAGGCCACATGATGGTCCCGAGTTGCAGTGTTTGGGGAAATTGTATTATTTGAGATTTTAGCGTAGTCCAAATTAGAGATGTGCACTTGAAATTTTTCGGGTTTTGTGTTTTGGTTTTGGGTTCGGTTCCGCGGCCGTGTTTTGGGTTCGACCGCGTTTTGGCAAAACCTCACCGAATTTTTTTTGTCGGATTCGGGTGTGTTTTGGATTCGGGTGTTTTTTTCAAAAAACCCTAAAAAACAGCTTAAATCATAGAATTTGGGGGTCATTTTGATCCCAAAGTATTATTAACCTCAAAAACCATAATTTCCACTCATTTTCAGTCTATTCTGAACACCTCACACCTCACAATATTATTTTTAGTCCTAAAATTTGCACCGAGGTCGCTGGATGACTAAGCTAAGTGACCCTAGTGGCCGACACAAACACCTGGCCCATGTAGGAGTGGCACTGCAGTGTCACGCAGGATGGCCCTTCCAAAAAACACTCCCCAAACAGCACATGACGCAAAGAAAAAAAGAGGCGCAATGAGGTAGCTGTGTGAGTAAGCTAAGCGACCCTAGTGGCCGACACAAACACCTGGCCCATCTAGGATGGCCCTTCCAAAAAACACTCCCCAAACAGCACATGACGCAAAGAAAAAAAGAGGCGCAATGAGGTAGCTGTGTGAGTAAGCTAAGCGACCCTAGTGGCCGACACAAACACCTGGCCCATCTAGGAGTGGCACTGCAGTGTCACGCAGGATGGCCCTTCCAAAAAACACTCCCCAAACAGCACATGACGCAAAGAAAAAAAGAGGCGCAATGAGGTAGCTGTGTGAGTAAGATAAGCGACCCTAGTGGCCGACACAAACACCTGGCCCATCTAGGAGTGGCACTGCAGTGTCACGCAGGATGGCCCTTCAAAAAAATACTCCCCAAACAGCACATGACGCATATTTTAATAGGCACAACTAAAAGGCACCTCAGGTAAACAATGGAGATGGATGGATACTAGTATACTTATGGATGACGAACGACTGCCGACACAGAGGTAGCTACAGCCGTGGACTACCGTACTGTGTATGCTGCTAATATAGACTGGATGATAATGAGATAAAATTAAAATATATATATATATCACACTAGTACTGCAGCCGGACAGGTATATATTATGTAATGACGGACCTGCTGGACACTGTCTGTCAGCACTGCAGACTCCTAAAGTAAGCTACTAGTATCAAGAAGATAGAAAAAAAAAAACCACGGGTAGGTGGTATACAATTATGGATGGACGAGCGACTGCCGACACAGAGGTAGCTACAGCCGTGGACTACCGTACTGTGTCTGCTGCTAATATAGACTGGATGATAATGAGATAAAATTAAAATATATATATATCACACTAGTACTGCAGCCGGACAGGTATATATTATGTAATGACGGACCTGCTGGACACTGTCTGCAGAATGCGTTTATAAAAACACCACACGACGAGTGTTTAACTTTTTCAGGCAGACAATCACAATATACTGGTGGTCAGCAGACAATCACAATACTGGTGGTCAGTGGTCACTGGTCAGTCACACTGGCAGTGGCACTCTGGCAGCAAAAGTGTGCACTCACTGTACTTAAAATATGTACTCCTGCTATAACTGCTCCCCAGTCTCCCCCACAATTAAGCTGTGTGAGCAGTGAGCCCTCAGCACAGTCAGATAATGATATACAGTATTACATATGATGCAGCACACTGGGCTGAGCACAGATATGGTATGTGACTGTGTCACACTGTGTATCGTTTTTTTTCAGGCAGAGAACGGATTAATTAAACTGGTGGTCACTGGTCACACTATCAGCAGCAAGTAGTACTCCTCCTAATAATATGCTCCCCAAAATTTGTGTCTCTCTCTAGTACTCTAGTCTAAACGGAGAGGACGCCAGCCACGTCCTCTCCCTATCAATCTCAATGCACGTGTGAAAATGGCGGCGACGCGCGGCTCCTTATATAGAATCCGAGTCTCGCGATAGAATCCGAGCCTCGCGAGAATCCGACAGCGGGATGATGACGTTCGGGCGCGCTCGGGTTAACCGAGCAAGGCGGGAAGATCCGAGTCGCTCGGCCCCGTGTAAAAAAACCTGAAGTTCGGGCGGGTTCGGATTCCGAGGAACCGAACCCGCTCATCACTAGTCCAAATCCAGTTCAAACTCCGGTTCTAACTCCATTCTTAAATCATATTCTTAACAATTGCATTCTTCACAATTGCAAGCAGGCCAAGTCCTGACTGCATGCCTTGATAATATTGCTCTTAAATGCTCCAACTATATCAGCTGGCAAAGGGGGAGGTATGCAATCAGAAGTTCAGCTAATTAACAGAGGTTATTTTGTATTGAAGAAGGATCACAGACATTTGCAGACAAACTTCCTTGGGGTGTGAAAAGTGTAGCCAGAGAGAGATGAGAGACTCAGATATACAAGCATGAAGATGGTGTTTTTACCTGTGAAGAGAGGAGAGAGGAGAAATGGTTTTCAGTTCCGGTTCTAACTCCATTCTTAAATCATATTCTTAACAATTGCATTCTTCACAATTGCAAGCAGGCCAAGTCCTGACTGCAGGCCTTGATAATATTGCTCTTAAATGCTCCAACTATATCAGCTGGCAAAGGGGGAGGTATGCAATCAGAAGTTCAGCTAATTAACAGAGGTTATTTTGCATTGAAGAAGGATCACAGACATTTGCAGACAAACTTCCTTGGGGTGTGAAAAGTGTAGCCAGAGAGAGATGAGAGACTCAGATATACAAGCATGAAGATGGTGTTTTTACCTGTGAAGAGAGGAGAAATGGTTTTCAGTTTCGGTTCTAACTCCATTCTTAAATCATATTCTTAACAATTGCATTCTTCACAATTGCAAGCAGGCCAAGTCCTGACTGCAGGCCTTGATATGCAGTGACAGTAGACGACATGTCCGTAATCGTTGTCAGGTCCTTCAGTCCGGACCAGATGTCAGCATCAGCAGTCGCTCCAGACTGCCCTGCATCACCGCCAGCGGGTGGGCTTGGAATTCTGAGCCTTTTCCTCGCACCCCCAGTTGCGGGAGAATGTGAAGGAGGAGATGTTGACAGGTCGCGTTCCGCTTGACTTGACAATTTTGTCACCAGCAGTTCTTTGAACCCCAGCAGACTTGTGTCTGCCGGAAAGAGAGATCCAAGGTAGGTTTTAAATCTAGGATCGAGCACGGTGGACAAAATGTAGTGCTCTGATTTCAACAGATTGACCACCCGTGAATCCTTGTTAAGCGAATTAAGGGCTCCATCCACAAGTCCCACATGCCTAGCGGAATCGCTCTGTGTTAGCTCCTCCTTCAATGTCTCCAGCTTCTTCTGCAAAAGCCTGATGAGGGGAATGACCTGACTCAGGCTGGCAGTGTCTGAACTGACTTCACGTGTGGCAAGTTCAAAAGGTTGCAGAACCTTGCACAACGTTGAAATCATTCTCCACTGCGCTTGAGACAGGTGCATTCCACCTCCTATATCGTGCTCAGTTGTATAGGCTTGAGTGGCCTTTTGCTGCTCCTCCAACCTCTGAAGCATATAGAGGGTTGAATTCCACCTCGTTACCACTTCTTGCTTCAGATGATGGCAGGGCAGGTTCAGGCGTTTTTGGTGGTGCTCCAGTCTTCTGTACGTGGTGCCTGTACGCCGAAAGTGTCCCGCAATTCTTCTGGCCACAGACAGCATCTCTTGCACGCCCCTCTCGTTTTTTAAATAATTCTGCACCACCAAATTCAAGGTATGTGCAAAACATGGGACGTGCTGGAATTTGCCCATATTTAATGCACACACAATATTGCTGGCGTTGTCCGATGCCACAAATCCACAGGAGAGTCCAATTGGGGTAAGCCATTATGCGATGATCTTCCTCAGTTGCCGTAAGAGGTTTTTAGCTGTGTGCGTATTCTGGAAAGCGGTGATACAAAGCGTAGCCTGCATAGGAAAGAGTTGGCGTTTGCGAGATGCTGCTACTGGTGCCGCCGCTGCTGTTCTTGCAGCGGGAGTCCATACATCTACCCAGTGGGCTGTCACAGTCATATAGTCCTGAGCCTGCCCTGCTCCACTTGTCCACATGTCCGTGGTTAAGTGGACATTGGGTACAACTGCATTTTTTAGGACACTGGTGAGTCTTTTTCTGAGGTCTGTGTACATTTTCGGTATCGCCTGCCTAGAGAAATGGAACCTAGATGGTATTTGGTACCGGGGACACAGTACCTCCAACAAGTCTCTAGTTGGCTCTGCAGTAATGATGGATACCGGAACCACGTTTCTCACCGCCCAGGATGCCAAGGCCTCAGTTATCCGCTTTGCAGCAGGATGACTGCTGTGATATTTCATCTTCCTCGCAAAGGACTGTTGGACAGTCAATTGCTTGGTGGAAGTAGTAAAAGTGGTCTTACGAGTACGACTTCCCCTCTGGGATGACCATCGACTCCCAGCAGCAACAACAGCAGCGCCAGCAGCAGTAGGCGTTACACGCAAGGATGCATCGGAGGAATCCCAGGCAGGAGAGGACTCGTCAGTATTGCCAGTGACATGGCCTGCAGGACTATTGGCATTCCTGGGGAAGGAGGAAATTGACACTGGGGGAGTTGGTGGGGTGGTTTGCGTGAGCTTGGTTACAAGAGGAAGGGATTTACTGGTCAGTGGACTGCTTCCGCTGTCGCCCAAAGTTTTTGAACTTGTCACTGACTTATGATGAATGCGCTGCAGGTGACGTATAAGGGAGGATGTTCCGAGGTGGTTAACATCCTTACCCCTACTTATTACAGCTTGACAAAGGCAACACACGGCTTGACAAATGTTGTCCGCATTTCTGTTGAAATACTTCCACACCGAAGAGCTGATTTTTTTGGTATTTTCACCAGGCATGTCAATGGCCCTATTCCTCCCACGGACAACAGGTGTCTCCCCGGGTGCCTGACTTAAACGAACCACCTCGCCATCAGAATCCTCCTGGTCAATTTCCTCCCCAGCGCCAGCAACACCCATATCCTCCTCATCCTGGTGTACTTCAACACTGACATCTTCAATCTGACTATCAGGAACTGGACTGCGGGTGCTCCTTCCAGCACTTGCAGGGGGCGTGCAAATGGTGGACGGCGCATGCTCTTCACGTCCAGTGTTGGGAAGGTCAGGCATCGCAAACGACACAATTGGACTCTCCTTGTGGATTTGTGATTTCGAAAAATGCACAGTTCTTTGCTGTGCTTTTGCCAGCTTGAGTCTTTTCATTTTTCTAGAGAGAGGCTGAGTGCTTCCATCCTCATGTGAAGCTGAACCACTAGCCATGAACATAGGCCAGGGCCTCAGCCGTTCCTTGCCACTCCATGTGGTAAATGGCATATTGGCAAGTTTACGCTTCTCCTCCGACAATTTTATTTTAGATTTTTGAGTCCTTTTTTTACTGATATTTGGTGTTTTGGATTTTACATGCTCTGTACTATGACATTGGGCATCGGCCTTGGCAGACGACTTTGATGGCATTTCATCGTCTCGGCCATGACTAGTGGCAGCAGCTTCAGCACGAGGTGGAAGTCGATCTTGATCTTTCCCTATTTTTGGAACCTCAACATTTTTGTTCTCCATATTTTAATAGGCACAACTAAAAGGCACCTCAGGTAAACAATGGAGATGGATGGATACTAGTATACTTATGGATGGACGAGCGACTGCCGACACAGAGGTAGCTACAGCCGTGGACTACCGTACTGCGTCTGCTGCTAATATAGACTGGATGATAATGATATAAAAAATATATATATATCACTACTGCAGCCGGACAGGTATATATTATATAATGACGGACCTGCTAGACACTGTCAGCACTGCAGACTCCTAAAGTAAGCTACTAGTATCAAGAAGATAGAAAAAAAAAAACACCACAGGTAGGTGGTATACAATTATGGATGGACGAGCGACACAGAGGTAGCTACAGCCGTGGACAACCGTACTGCGTCTGCTGCTAATATAGACTGGATGATAATGATATAAAAAATATATATATATCACTACTGCAGCCGGACAGGTATATATTATATAATGACGGACCTGCTAGACACTGTCAGCACTGCAGACTCCTAAAGTAAGCTACAGGTTGAGTATCCCTTATCCAAAATGCTTTGGACCAGAGGTATTTTGGATATCGGATTTTTCCGTATTTTGGAATAATTGCATATCATAATTAGATATCATGGTGATGGGACCTAAATATAAGCACAGAATGCATTTATGTTACATATACACCGTATACACACAGCCTGAAAGTAATTTTAGACAATATTTTTTATAACTTTGTGCATTAAACAAAGTGTGTGTACATTCACACAATTCATTTATGTTTCATATACACCTTATACACACAGCCTAAAGGTCATTTAATACAATATTTTTAATAACTTTGTGTATTAAACAAAGTTTGTGTACATTGAGCCATCAAAAAACAAAGATTTCACTATCTCAGTCTCACTCAAAAAAGTCCGTATTTCGGAATATTCCGTATTTCGGAATATTTGGATATGGGATATTCAACCTGTACTAGTATCAAGAAGATAGAAAAAAAAAAAAGACAACAGGTAGGTGGTATACAATTATGGATGGACGAGCGACTGCCGACACAGAGGTAGCTACAGCCGTGGACTACCGTACTGCGTCTGCTGCTAATATAGACTGGATGATAATGATATAAAAAAATTATATATATCACTACTGCAGCCGGACAGGTATATATTATATAATGACTGACCTGCTGGACACTGTCAGCACTGCAGACTCCTAAAGTTAACTACTAGTATGAAGAAGATAGAAAAAAAAAAAACACCACAGGAAGGTATACAATTATGGGTGAGCGACTGCCGACACAGAGGTAGCTACAGCCGTGGACTACCGTACTGCGTCTGCTGCTAGTATAGACTGGATGATAATGATATAAAAAATATATATATATCACTACTGCAGGACAGGTATATATTATATAATGACGGACCTGCTGGACACTGTCAGCAGAATGCGTTTATAGAATAAAAACACCACACGATGAGTGTTTAACTTTTTCAGGCAGACAATCACAATATACTGGTGGTCACTGGTCACTGGTCAGTCACACTGGCAGTGGCACTCTGGCAGCAAAAGTGTGCACTGTTAAATATATGTACTCCTGCTATAACTGCTCCCCAGTCTCCCCCACAATTAAGCTGTGTGAGCAGTGAGCACACAGCACAGTCAGATATACATAGATGATGCAGCACACTGAGGCTGAGCACAGATATGGTATACTGTGTCACTGTGTATCGTTTTTTTTCAGGCAGAGAACGGATTATATTAAATAATAATAAAACTGCACTGGTGGTCACTGGTCAGTCACTAGTAAACTCTGCACTCTCTGAGTACTCCTAAGCTCCAGTAAATCAAGTGTCTCACTCTCACTATCTATTTCTATTCTAAACGGAGAGGACGCCAGCCACGTCCTCTCCCTATAAATCTCAATGCACGTGTGAAAATGGCGGCGACGCGCGGCTCCTTATATAGAATCCGAGTCTCGCGATAGAATCCGAGCCTCGCGAGAATCCGACAGCGGGATGATGACGTTCGGGCGCGCTCGGGTTAGCCGAGCAAGGCGGGAAGATCCGAGTCTGCCTCGGACCCGTGTAAAAAGCGTGAAGCTCGGGGGGGTTCGGTTTAACCGAACCGCTCATCACTACACTAAACCCTTCGTAAAAATGGCAACAAATGTTAGGTAACAATGACAACTAGTTAGTAAAGCAACACAGACTAAATTACAAATAGCAATTCCATGAAATGTACTCATTTAACCCGGCTGGTGATACAGTGTTTAATCTGTGTATCCAGTGGGGTTTCTAGTAGAGATGAGCGGGTTCGGTTTCTCTGAATCCGAACCCGCCAGAACTTCATGTTTTTTTTCACGGGTCCGAGCGACTCGGATCTTCCCGCCTTGCTCGGTTAACCCGAGCGCGCCCGAACGTCATCATGACGCTGTCGGATTCTCGCGAGGCTCGGATTCTATAGCGAGACTCGGATTCTATATAAGGAGCCGCGCGTCGCCGCCATTTTCACACGTGCATTGAGATTGATAGGGAGAGGACGTGGCTGGCGTCCTCTCCGTTTAGAATAGATTAGAGAGACACTTGATTTACTAATTTTGGGGAGCATTAGGAGTACTCAGTACAGTGCAGAGTTTTGCTGATAGTGACCAGTGACCACCAGTTTTATTTATAATCCGTTCTCTGCCTGAAAAAAGCGATACACAGCACACAGTGACTCAGTCACATACCATATCTGTGTGCACTGCTCAGGCCAGTGTGCTGCATCATCTATTATCTATATATAAATAATATTATATATATCTGTCTGACTGCTCAGCTCACACAGCTTATAATTGTGGGGGAGACTGGGGAGCACTACTGCAGTGCCAGTTATAGGTTATAGCAGGAGCCAGGAGTACATAATATATTATATAGTGAGTGACCACCAGACACACAGTGCAGTTTATTTAATATATCCGTTCTCTGCCTGAAAAAAGCGATACACACAGTGACTCAGTCAGTCACATACCATATCTGTGTGCACTGCTCAGGCTCAGGCCAATGTGCTGCATCATCTATATATATTATATATCTGTCTGACTGCTCAGCTCACACAGCTTATAATTGTGGGGGAGACTGGGGAGCACTACTGCAGTGCCAGTTATAGGTTATAGCAGGAGCCAGGAGTACATAATATTATATTAAAATTAAACAGTGCACACTTTTGCTGCAGGAGTGCCACTGCCAGTGTGACTAGTGACCAGTGACCTGACCACCAGTATATATAATATTAGTAGTATACTATCTCTTTATCAACCAGTCTATATATTAGCAGCAGACACAGTACAGTGCGGTAGTTCACGGCTGTGGCTACCTCTGTGTCGGCACTCGGCAGCCCGTCCATAATTGTATATACCACCTAACCGTGGTTTTTTTTTTCTTTCTTTATACATACATACTAGTTACGAGTATACTATCTCTTTATCAACCAGTCTATATATTAGCAGCAGACACAGTACAGTGCGGTAGTTCACGGCTGTGGCTACCTCTGTGTCGGCACTCGGCAGCCCGTCCATAATTGTATATACCACCTAACCGTGGTTTTTTTTTCTTTCTTTATACATACATACTAGTTACGAGTATACTATCTCTTTATCAACCAGTCTATATATTAGCAGCAGACACAGTACAGTGCGGTAGTTCACGGCTGTGGCTACCTCTGTGTCGGCACTCGGCAGCCCGTCCATAATTGTATATACCACCTAACCGTGGTTTTTTTTTCTTTCTTTATACATACATACTAGTTACGAGTATACTATCTCTTTATCAACCAGTCTATATATTAGCAGCAGACACAGTACAGTGCGGTAGTTCACGGCTGTGGCTACCTCTGTGTCGGCACTCGGCAGCCCGTCCATAATTGTATATACCACCTAACCGTGGTTTTTTTTTCTTTCTTTATACATACATACTAGTTACGAGTATACTATCTCTTTATCAACCAGTCTATATATTAGCAGCAGACACAGTACAGTGCGGTAGTTCACGGCTGTGGCTACCTCTGTGTCGGCACTCGGCAGCCCGTCCATAATTGTATATACCACCTAACCGTGTTTTTTTTTTCTTTCTTTATACATACATACTAGTTACGAGTATACTATCTCTTTATCAACCAGTCTATATATTAGCAGCAGACACAGTACAGTGCGGTAGTTCACGGCTGTGGCTACCTCTGTGTCGGCACTCGGCAGCCCGTCCATAATTGTATATACCACCTAACCGTGGTTTTTTTTTCTTTCTTTATACATACATACTAGTTACGAGTATACTATCTCTTTATCAACCAGTCTATATATTAGCAGCAGACACAGTACAGTGCGGTAGTTCACGGCTGTGGCTACCTCTGTGTCGGCACTCGGCAGCCCGTCCATAATTGTATATACCACCTAACCGTGTTTTTTTTTTCTTTCTTTATACATACATACTAGTTACGAGTATACTATCTCTTTATCAACCAGTCTATATATTAGCAGCAGACACAGTACAGTGCGGTAGTTCACGGCTGTGGCTACCTCTGTGTCGGCACTCGGCAGCCCGTCCATAATTGTATACTAGTATCCAATCCATCCATCTCCATTGTTTACCTGAGGTGCCTTTTAGTTGTGCCTATTAAAATATGGAGAACAAAAATGTTGAGGTTCCAAAATTAGGGAAAGATCAAGATCCACTTCCACCTCGTGCTGAAGCTGCTGCCACTAGTCATGGCCGAGACGATGAAATGCCAGCAACGTCGTCTGCCAAGGCCGATGCCCAATGTCATAGTACAGAGCATGTCAAATCCAAAACACCAAATATCAGTAAAAAAAGGACTCCAAAACCTAAAATAAAATTGTCGGAGGAGAAGCGTAAACTTGCCAATATGCCATTTACCACACGGAGTGGCAAGGAACGGCTGAGGCCCTGGCCTATGTTCATGGCTAGTGGTTCAGCTTCACATGAGGATGGAAGCACTCAGCCTCTCGCTAGAAAAATGAAAAGACTCAAGCTGGCAAAAGCAACACAGCAAAGAACTGTGCATTCTTCGAAATCCCAAATCCACAAGGAGAGTCCAATTGTGTCGGTTGCAATGCCTGACCTTCCCAACACTGGACGTGAAGAGCATGCGCCTTCCACCATTTGCACGCCCCCTGCAAGTGCTGGAAGGAGCACCCGCAGTCCAGTTCCTGATAGTCAGATTGAAGATGTCAGTGTTGAAGTACACCAGGATGAGGAGGATATGGGTGTTGCTGGCGCTGGGGAGGAAATTGACCAGGAGGATTCTGATGGTGAGGTGGTTTGTTTAAGTCAGGCACCCGGGGAGACACCTGTTGTCCGTGGGAGGAATATGGCCGTTGACATGCCAGGTGAAAATACCAAAAAAATCAGCTCTTCGGTGTGGAGGTATTTCACCAGAAATGCGGACAACAGGTGTCAAGCCGTGTGTTCCCTTTGTCAAGCTGTAATAAGTAGGGGTAAGGACGTTAACCACCTCGGAACATCCTCCCTTATACGTCACCTGCAGCGCATTCATAATAAGTCAGTGACAAGTTCAAAAACTTTGGGTGACAGCGGAAGCAGTCCACTGACCAGTAAATCCCTTCCTCTTGTAACCAAGCTCACGCAAACCACCCCACCAACTCCCTCAGTGTCAATTTCCTCCTTCCCCAGGAATGCCAATAGTCCTGCAGGCCATGTCACTGGCAATTCTGACGAGTCCTCTCCTGCCTGGGATTCCTCCGATGCATCCTTGCGTGTAACGCCTACTGCTGCTGGCGCTGCTGTTGTTGCCGCTGGGAGTCGATGGTCATCCCAGAGGGGAAGTCGTAAGCCCACTTGTACTACTTCCAGTAAGCAATTGACTGTTCAACAGTCCTTTGCGAGGAAGATGAAATATCACAGCAGTCATCCTACTGCAAAGCGGATAACTGAGTCCTTGACAACTATGTTGGTGTTAGACGTGCGTCCGGTATCCGCCGTTAGTTCACAGGGAACTAGACAATTTATTGAGGCAGTGTGCCCCCGTTACCAAATACCATCTAGGTTCCACTTCTCTAGGCAGGCGATACCGAGAATGTACACGGACGTCAGAAAAAGACTCACCAGTGTCCTAAAAAATGCAGTTGTACCCAATGTCCACTTAACCACGGACATGTGGACAAGTGGAGCAGGGCAGGGTCAGGACTATATGACTGTGACAGCCCACTGGGTAGATGTATGGACTCCCGCCGCAAGAACAGCAGCGGCGGCACCAGTAGCAGCATCTCGCAAACGCCAACTCTTTCCTAGGCAGGCTACGCTTTGTATCACCGCTTTCCAGAATACGCACACAGCTGAAAACCTCTTACGGCAACTGAGGAAGATCATCGCGGAATGGCTTACCCCAATTGGACTCTCCTGTGGATTTGTGGCATCGGACAACGCCAGCAATATTGTGTGTGCATTAAATATGGGCAAATTCCAGCACGTCCCATGTTTTGCACATACCTTGAATTTGGTGGTGCAGAATTTTTAAAAAAACGACAGGGGCGTGCAAGAGATGCTGTCGGTGGCCAGAAAAATTGCGGGACACTTTCGGCGTACAGGCACCACGTACAGAAGACTGGAGCACCACCAAAAACTACTGAACCTGCCCTGCCATCATCTGAAGCAAGAAGTGGTAACGAGGTGGAATTCAACCCTCTATATGCTTCAGAGGTTGGAGGAGCAGCAAAAGGCCATTCAAGCCTATACAATTGAGCACGATATAGCAGGTGGAATGCACCTGTCTCAAGTGCAGTGGAGAATGATTTCAACGTTGTGCAAGGTTCTGATGCCCTTTGAACTTGCCACACGTGAAGTCAGTTCAGACACTGCCAGCCTGAGTCAGGTCATTCCCCTCATCAGGCTTTTGCAGAAGAAGCTGGAGGCATTGAAGAAGGAGCTAAAAGGGAGCGATTCCGCTAGGCATGTGGGACTTGTGGATGCAGCCCTTAATTCGCTTAACAAGGATTCACGGGTGGTCAATCTGTTGAAATCAGAGCACTACATTTTGGCCACCGTGCTCGATCCTAGATTTAAAGCCTACCTTGGATCTCTCTTTCCGGCAGACACAGGTCAAGACCTGCTGGTGACAAAATTGTCAAGTCAAGCGGAACGCGACCTGTCAACATCTCCTCCTTCACATTCTCCCGCAACTGGGGGTGCGAGGAAAAGGCTCAGAATTCCGAGCCCACCCGCTGGCGGTGATGCAGGGCAGTCTGGAGCGACTGCTGATGCTGACATCTGGTCCGGACTGAAGGACCTGACAACGATTACGGACATGTCGTCTACTGTCACTGCATATGATTCTCTCAACATTGATAGAATGGTGGAGGATTATATGAGTGACCGCATCCAAGTAGGCACGTCACACAGTCCGTACTTATACTGGCAGGAAAAAGAGGCAATTTGGAGGCCCTTGCACAAACTGGCTTTATTCTACCTAAGTTGCCCTCCCACAAGTGTGTACTCCGAAAGAGTGTTTAGTGCCGCCGCTCACCTTGTCAGCAATCGGCGTACGAGGTTACATCCAGAAAATGTGGAGAAGATGATGTTCATTAAAATGAATTATAATCAATTCCTCCGTGGAGACATTGACCAGCAGCAATTGCCTCCACAAAGTACACAGGGAGCTGAGATGGTGGATTCCAGTGGGGACGAATTGATAATCTGTGAGGAGGGGGATGTACACGGTGATATATCGGAGGGTGAAGATGAGGTGGACATCTTGCCTCTGTAGAGCCAGTTTGTGCAAGGAGAGATTAATTGCTTCTTTTTTGGGGGGGGTCCAAACCAACCCGTCATATCAGTCACAGTCGTGTGGCAGACCCTGTCACTGAAATGATGGGTTGGTTAAAGTGTGCATGTCCTGTTTTGTTTATACAACATAAGGGTGGGTGGGAGGGCCCAAGGACAATTCCATCTTGCACCTCTTTTTTCTTTTCTTTTTCTTTGCATCATGTGCTGATTGGGGAGGGTTTTTTGGAAGGGACATCCTGCGTGACACTGCAGTGCCACTCCTAGATGGGCCCGGTGTTTGTGTCGGCCACTAGGGTCGCTAATCTTACTCACACAGTCAGCTACCTCATTGCGCCTCTTTTTTTCTTTGCGTCATGTGCTGTTTGGGGAGGGTTTTTTGGAAGGGACATCCTGCGTGACACTGCAGTGCCACTCCTAGATGGGCCCGGTGTTTGTGTCGGCCACTAGGGTCGCTAATCTTACTCACACAGCTACCTCATTGCGCCTCTTTTTTTCTTTGCGTCATGTGCTGTTTGGGGAGGGTTTTTTGGAAGGGACATCCTGCGTGACACTGCAGTGCCACTCCTAGATGGGCCCGGTGTTTGTGTCGGCCACTAGGGTCGCTAATCTTACTCACACAGCTACCTCATTGCGCCTCTTTTTTTCTTTGCGTCATGTGCTGTTTGGGGAGGGTTTTTTGGAAGGGCCATCCTGCGTGACACTGCAGTGCCACTCCTAGATGGGCCCGGTGTTTGTGTCGGCCACTAGGGTCGCTAATCTTACTCACACAGCTACCTCATTGTGCCTCTTTTTTTCTTTGCGTCATGCGCTGTTTGGGGAGGGTTTTTTGGAAGGGACATCCTGCGTGACACTGCAGTGCCACTCCTAGATGGGCCCGGTGTTTGTGTCGGCCACTAGGGTCGCTAATCTTACTCACACAGCGACCTCGGTGCAAATTTTAGGACTAAAAATAATATTGTGAGGTGTGAGGTATTCAGAATAGACTGAAAATGAGTGTAAATTATGGTTTTTGAGGTTAATAATACTTTGGGATCAAAATGACCCCCAAATTCTATGATTTAAGCTGTTTTTTAGTGTTTTTTTAAAAAAACACCCGAATCCAAAACACACCCGAATCCGACAAAAAAAATTCGGTGAGGTTTTGCCAAAACGCGTTCGAACCCAAAACACGGCCGCGGAACCGAACCCAAAACCAAAACACAAAACCCGAAAAATTTCAGGCGCTCATCTCTAGTTTCTAGACATAAGAGCTGTTTTGCTCTGTCTCCCCCTCTGATATTAATTGGCACATGGTCAATAATCTTGTATTTGAGTGAAGGTAAATTATGTTTAGACATTTTAAAATGTCTTGCCACTGGTTGATCTTGATTTGCCCCTTCCAGGGCTTGTCTAATGGCCATTCGATGTGTAGCCATTCTTTCTTTGAACATACAGGTGGTTTTACCTATATAGAGCAATCCGCATGGGCATCGGATATAGTAAATGACAAATCTGGTGCTGCAGGTAAGGATGTGTTTTATAGGGATGCAAATCCCCGTGTGTGGGTGATTGAAATCTTTGCCGGTCTCCATATAGCTGCAGGTTATACAGCCTGTGCATCTACAGCAACTCGGCTTGCGACTCAAAAAGTGTGACTGATGTGTGCTGCTGGTGGTGGAGATGTCATTTTTAACCAGAATATCCTTCAAATTTTTGTTCCTAGTGAAACTAGGTAAAATGCTCGGTTTTTTTTGCAAACTGAAGATCAGGATCTAGAGCTATTACTGGCCACAATTGCTTTGCTTTCCTAGAAATCGAAGTACTGAGCGGATGGTATTGCTGCACAAACCCCTGTTTATTCTGTAATGCGGTTCTGGATATGGCTGGCGCTAACAGTTGTGACCTGGGAGGAGCCAATGCTTTCCTTTTTGCCTGCTGTAAATCTGCATGTTTGTAACCCCGTTGCATGAATTGTATAATCATGGCATCTATGTCCGCAGCAGCTTTGTCTTGTGCATCTGAGATTCTGCACACTCGCAAAAATTGTGAGTATGGCAGGCCCTTGATGCATGCTGGTGGATGTTGGCTATGTGCATGCAGGTAAGTATTTCTGTCTGTGGGCTTTTTATACAGGCCAGTATGTATAACGCCTTGCTCAAGTGATGTGTTCACATCCAAATAGTGAACCTGTGTTTCACTTATGTCCCAAGTAAACTTAATTGTAGGGTCCAAGGTGTTAATGTGCAACAACTGTAATTCTAACTGCGATTTGGTACCTGTCCAAATTAGCAGAAGGTCATCTATGTAACGGATTATCCAAAGTAGATTATCCGCAATTTCTCTGTTAGAGAAAATTAAATCCTGTTCAACTTTGAACATATAGATGTTCGCAAACGACGGAGCCATGCAAGAACCCATTGCGCAGCCCCGCCGCTGGCGGTACCATCTATTGTCAAAAAGAAAGTAATTACGTTTTAGAGTGAGCTCTAGTAAAGTCAGAAAGAAAGACAGATCTGGTCCTGTGTATAGCTCATTATCAGTTAAAAAAGATCTCACAGCTTGAATGCCCAAATCATGCGGAATGTTAGTGTATAGTGAAACAACATCTAACGTACATAGTATGCTGTGCTCTGGAACTGGTGAAACCGAGATCAATTTATTGATCAAGGTAGTGGTCAGGGCCGGATTAACAATGGGGCGGATGGAGCTGCAGCTCCAGGCCCCCCACTGAAAATAGGCCCACAGACCGCCACAGTGAAGCCACATAAACGCCGGCATTACAATGAGTCATACTGACTCATTGTATGCCGTCACCAGCACAGCCCCCGTCGCCACACAGTGCCCCAGTCTGTACATTTAAGTCCCGAACTCATGGCCGGAGCGCGAGGAGGACCCGCTCTCCCTTCTCCGAGCGTCTCCTCCCCCCAGCCTATTAGTGCAGTGATGCTGCCGCTACTGTGTTCAGTGACGTGGGGGGAGGACATTCTCCCCACTACTATCAGCTCCTCCCCCCAGACTTAGAGGGATATTTACGAACATGCGTGGTGCAGAGGGAGAGAGTACTGGGCTGGCGGGCTGGCAGCTGCGGGGGGCGGAGTCCTTACGGCCAGCCGCGGGTATGTGTGCAGGCGCCGCCTGGGCAGCGCTGCTGCTTTCCATTCCCGGCCGGCTTCCTGCAATCCCTGTCTGTCAGCCGAGCGGGGTGATTGGCACCGGAGCAGGCCGCTCGTCTGCTGTTCATATGTAATAGTGGCCACTACAGGGTGGGATGAAGAGAGGGAGGGAGTGACGGTGGATGCCTGAACGCTGCGCTGCTCTGGAGGTGGGTAGAAGCTGCCTGCAGAGTACAGGAGTGTGCTACTGTTTGTTCACGGAGGGGAGGGGTGCTGTGTTCTGTGTAGCACAGGTGGGGGGAGGGCAGAGAATAGAGAAATGCCTTTGTTTCTGACATGGGGAGGGGGGAGAGATGCAGCATGCCCCTGTGATGGGGGTAGGGAGTAGCCAATAATACTGTGCCCTCCCATTAAATGATGGCGGTCATAGGGACCTCACCAGAGCCACACCGAAGGCCTCCTCTCCACACTGCCGCCGCACATAGTCTCCTCTGCAACGCTGCCGCCCATGGCCTTCTCCGCACCGCCGCCACCCATGGGCTCCTCACCGCTGCCAACTACAGCCTCTGCACCGCCGCCGACCACAATTCCCTCCGCACCTCTGCTGCTCATTAGGTAATGTTACCCTGCTTCCCTATGTCCCTCTGTCGTGCTTTTTGTCCCTCTGTCACTCTCCCTGTCACTCTTTTTGTCCTTCTGTCACTTTCTCTGTCACTGCTGTCACTTTCTCTATCACTACTGTCACTCTCTCTGTCACTCTATCACTGCTGTCACTTTCGTTGTCACTCTCTCTCACTTTCACTCTCTCTGTCACTGCTGTCACTCTCTCTGTCACTGCGGTCATTCTCTGTCACAGCTGTCGCTCTCGCTGTCCTTCTGTCACTTTCTCTGTCACTGCTGTCACTCTGTCCCTGATGTCACTCTGTCTGTCCCTCTGTCACTCTCCCTGTCACTGCTGTCAGTATCTTTGTCATGGCTGTCACTCTCTCTGTCCCTCCTGTAACTGTCCCTGTCCCTCCTGTCATTCTCCCTTTCCCTCTGTCATTCTCCCTGTCACTCTCCCTGTCACTGCTGTCACTCTCTCTGTCCCTCTGTCACTGTCCCTGTCCCTCTCCCTGTCACTCTCTCTGTCCCTCTGTCACTGTCCCTGTCCCCCTCTCTGTCCCTCTGTCACTCTCTCTTTCACTGCTGTCACTCTCCCTGTCCCTGTTGTCACTCTCCCTGTCCATCTCTCTATCAATCTCCCTGTCCCTGAATTTTGGATCATACTGTGTGGCATTTTGTGAATTTTGGCTCATTCCGTGTGGCATAATGTGAATTTTGGCTCATTCCGTGGGAATTTTGGCTCATACTGTGTGGCATAATGTGAATTTTGGCTCATTCCGTGGAAATTTTGGCTCATTCAGTGTGGCATAATGTGAATTTTGGCTCATTCCGTGGAAATTTTGGCTCGTACGGTGTGGCATAATGTGAATTTAGGTTCATTCTGTGTGATATAATGTTTAAGGGGCACCAGTACTAGATAATATAAGGGGCCTACTATTGTGGTGCGTAATGTGTATAAGGGGTATATGGTATGGTACACTAAACTTATGGACATGCCCCTTTTGAGTGGCCACACCCTCTTTTCCACAGCGAGGCGCACACATAATTACAACCTTCACTATTCCATACCCCCACTTCAAATTCCCACTTCGACAACCAGTGGGGTGATTCTCCAGAAAGTGAGCATAAAGTCGCGTGCATTACACGCTTTAAAAAATGTTTTCCTTTTAAACTGGTCTGTTAAGAAATTGTTATATTAAAACTTAATTGCTTAAATCTTGGTATTTTGGAGAAGTATGGGGGTCATTCCGAGTTGTTCGCTCGCAAGCTGCTTTTAGCAGCATTGCACACGCTAAGCCGCCGCCTACTGGGAGTGAATCTAAGCTTATCAAAATTGCGAACGAAAGATTAGCAGAATTGCGAATAGACACTTCTTAGCAGTTTCTGAGTAGCTCCACACTTACTCGGCATCTGCGATCAGTTCAGTCAGTTTCGTTCCTGGTTTGACGTCACAAACACACCCAGCATTCGCCCAGACACTCCTCCGTTTCTCCAGCCACTCCTGCGTTTTTCCCAGAAACGGTAGCGTTTTTTCACACACACCCATAAAACGGCCAGTTTCCGCCCAGAAACACCCACTTCCTGTCAATCACACTACGATCACCAGAACGAAGAAAAAACCTCGTAATGCCGTGAGTAAAATACCTAACTGCATAGCAAATTTACTTGGCGCAGTCGCACTGCGGACATTGCGCATGCGCATTAGCGACTAATCGCTCCGTTGCGAGAAAAAAATAACGAGCGAACAACTCGGAATGACCCCCTATATGTCATTTGAATTTGTGTAGCTGTCCTGTGCATCATGGAGAATCGCCAACCGTATGTATGTGTGTGTATGGGTCTGTTGCTCTGCTCCTCTATTAAGTGGTTGAAGGTAGGCACTAGCTATGACCTCCATGGAGATAGCCACACCCATGGTACAGGCCACACCCCTTATTTAGACCACCCCCACCGCAGCGATTGTCATGCCTCCTGCCAGGGCACACAATAGGCCTTTCATAAATTTCAGCTCCAGGCCCATTTGGACCTTAATCTGGCACTGGTAGTGGTATCTTTCAAAAACATTTTATGTGACTGTATGAGGGGCTGAAGGTAATAATCCAAATACTGGGAGATCTTATAATAAATGGAATCCCTTGCCGATATGATGGGACGGCCTGGAGGATGTTGTGAATTTTTATGTAGTTTGGGGATAGTGTACAAAACCGGGGCAATTGGAAAATCCTGTATCAAATTACGGCTGAGCTGGTCAGAGATAATACCTGAAGAAACAGCTTGTTTCAGGATAGTGTCCAGTTCAGTCTTATATAGTTGTGTGGGGTCTCCTTGCAATGCTTCGTATACATTCAAGTCCTGTAATTGTGAATAAATTTCACTTTTATAGTCAGATAAGTTTTGTACCACGATACCGCCTCCCTTGTCCGCGGGTCGGATAATCAAATTAGAGTCCTTTTTCAGATTTTTTGTCATTCATCCTTGGTTAAGTTATTGAAGACAACAGGGTTCTTTTTGGTATATGTTTCTACAGATCGATCCAAAGTCTTTGAGAAACATTTAATTGACTGGTTGGTCGAGGTGGGATCAAATCTTGATTTCATCTTTATACAGACAGGAATGTCATTGCATTTGGGATGCACATCTGGCGGTGCTTTTTCAAAGTAATCTTTAATACGTAAAGAACGTGCAAACTTATATGAATCAATTTTCCATTGTTGATCATTAAATCGTCCAGATGGAACGTAGGACAAACCTTTACTGAGTACCAACATTTCGGCTGTACTAAATATGCGGTTGGATAGATTAAATACAGATGTTATTTGCGACCTTTTTGCTTCTTTGACCCGGTCCCTCTGCCCCTGCCCGCCGCGCCGCGTGCGGGTCCGGTTTTGCCCTCACATCCCCATAAAACACATACTTACCTGCAGCACCAGATTTGTCATTTACTATATCCGATGCCCATGCGGATTGCTCTATATAGGTAAAACCACCTGTATGTTCAAAGAAAGAATGGCCACACATCGAATGGCAATTTAGACAAGCCCTGGAAGGGGCAAATCAAGATCAACCAGTGGCAAGACATTTTAAAATGTCTAAACATAATTTATCTTCACTCAAATACAAGATTATTGACCATGTGCCAATTAATATCAGAGGGGGAGACAGAGCAAAACAGCTCTTACGTCTAGAAACCCACTGGACACACAGATTAAACACTGTATCACCAGCCGGGTTAAATGAGTACATTTCATGGAATTGCTATTTGTAATTTAGTCTGTGTTGCTTTACTAACTAGTTGTCATTGTTACCTAACATTTGTTGCCATTTTTACGAAGGGTTTAGTGTCAATATTTTGTATGCTCCAGACTTACTGTCAGTGTCTTTGCCATTTGCATTTTTTGTGTTGGAACAACTTTTATTGCATAGTTTCAATTGTGCCATGCAAACTGTTATCGAGTACACCTTCTTTTACTTTAGAATTGACACAGTTTCAGTATGTTGCGGTTAATCCACATGTATGTCCAGTATTAATTTACATTGGCGCAACCCACCCCTTTGAGCGCCTTATAATCAGGACCGTCTTTTCGTATGGGCTCAATGGGCACTTGCCCTAGGGCCCCAGGAGTATAAGGGCCCTAGGCTGCAAGCTGAGGGTCCCCTCTTTCCAGGGGTACCAGATTTCTGAAAATCGGCCCTAGGGAACCGGAGATATCTGACTTCAAAGCAGTGGTCCCCATCCGAGCCTATTAATTGCTCTTCCCAGCCAGATCTCTCTGGCTCTGTCTGACTTACAGTTTTTCTGAGGGTATACGCCAAAAGGTGGGAGTCTCCACTTTCGGTGGACATTGGCAGCTTGTCTCTACTATGCGCAGAACCAGAGCCAGCGCTACACGCTCAGCAAGGGGATGCAGTGCAGGGAGGCGCCGTGCTGAAGGGAGGCGCAGTCCTGCTCTGCAACCCTGCTGATGCTGGCAGTGTGTAGCGCGGCTCTCTCCCTGCATCCTTCCCCAGAGAGCGGCCTCAGGCCGACGGGTATCATTTTGGGGGCGTGACCTAATCGTGGGAGGCGTGGCCACGCCCCCTTGTGAAAAAAGTTTTTTTTTTTATAACTTTGGCGTGTTGAGCAGGGTGTAGGGGTTCGAAGGGGGGAGGGTGGAGTCCTGAGCCAATTTGAGGGGGGAGTTTGATCACTTCCCCCCACTACCCAAATAGGCATTTGGCTCAGCAGTAGCAGCAGCCTCACAGCAGCAAAGCACACTGCAGCATGTGCTTTGCTGCCAAGATGCGTGCTTATGCTGCTGTCCAGTAAGAAGGGAGGGGGTAGGGAGTGCGGTGGACCAGGGCCCCACCGGGCCCTCCATCAGTCCGTGGCCCGAGAAATTAGTACCCGTTCCCTCCCTCTCGGCATAACTGCCGACATCCTACAGAGCCGCTGCTGCGGGGGTAACGGCGCCTCCGAGAGACATGAGGAGAAGGCAGAGGAGGAGCAGCGCCGGAGTCGGGGACCTCCTGCAGGTACTGGGGCAGTGCTGTGGAGGGACTGAAGGATGTACCTGGCATAATATGTATAATAGGCTCTACCTGGCCTCATGTGTATAAGGTGCTGTCCTGTGTGGGTACTACTGTGCAGTGTAATGTGACTAACGGACATTACTGTGCGGTGTAATGTGACTAACGGACATTACTGTGCAGTGTAATGTGACTAACGGATGCTACAGTGCGGTGTAATGTGACTGACGGACACTATTGTGCGGTGTAATGTGACTGACGGCACTACTGTGCGATGTAATGTGACTAACGGACTCTACTGTGCGGTGTAATGTGACTGACGGACACTACTGTGCGGTGTAATGTGACTGACGGACACTACTGTGTGGTGTAATGTGACTAACGGACTCTACTGTGCGGTGTAATGTGACTGACGGACACTACTGTGCGGTGTTATATGATTGACGGACACTACTGTGCGGTGTAATGTAATTGACGGACACTACTGTGCGGTGTAATGTGACTGACGGACACTACTGTGCAGTGTAATGTGACAAACGGACAGTACTGTGCAGTGTAATGTGACAAACGGACAGTACTGTGCAGTGTAATGTGACTAACGGACACTACTATGCTGTGTAATGTGACTAGCGAACACTACTGTTCAGTGTAATGTGACTAAAGGGCATACTATGCGGTGTAATGTGACAAGTGAACAACACTGAGCAGTGTAATGTGACTAGTGAACACTACTATGGGGTGTAATGTGACTAACGGACACTACTGTGCAGTGTAATGTGACTAATGGACACTACTATGAGGTGTAATGTGACTAGCGAACACTATTGTGCAGTGTAATGTGAATTGGTACTATTCTGTGGCCCCTATATTTTTGGCGCTTCCCCCTGCTGGGGGAAGCTGCATGTGTAAAAGGGTGCTCTACCTGGCGCAAAGTGTAGAAGGGTGCTCTACCTGGAATAATGTGTGACTGGCTCTACCTGGTGCAATATGTAAAAGGGGGCTGTATCTGGCGTAATGTATATAAGGGGCACTACCTGGCGTAATGCATATAAGTGGTAATACTGTGTGGCGTAATTTTGAATAATGTTGACTACTATGTGTCATAATTATTTTACGCTCCCATATTTTATGTCATTTTTTTATGACCCTATACTTATGGATCTTGAGGGGGGGGGCACCAAAATGTCTAGTTACAGCTCTGAGGATGAAATGGGTCACATTTGTATTTGTAGAAAGGCGCAAAATTGATAGTTTGCAGGAGGGCGCCGAACACCCTAGCACCGGCCCTGCCCAGAACCAGAGATATCAGCCTTCCAGCAGCCGGTCCCTGCTCCAGCTACACACGCCTAATATGCAGTTTTATATATTCATTGGTAGATTGCTCTGGCTCCTGAACTCTGATCCCCAAGTCCCCAGTACCTCCTGAAAGGTAAGACTATCTAATTTTTTTATCCCATTCAAAGCTAAGAAATCTTTTTCCAGGAACTTGAGATACTGTATCTGCAGTCAAACAACTAGCCCTCTCACCAGAAAATGAAGAATATTAAGCCCACTCCACTAAAGACCCCTCCCCTACCTATATTAAACACCCCATACCACCCTGGAAGTCATGTACCGAGGCCCCTTCATTCAGCCCAATGCCCCCTTCTACAGTTTAGTGTTCTCCCTCCCGCCCCATTTCCCACCATCTGTGCAGTAAAGGAGTAAGTAGCAGAAATTACTGCTCCAGGTCCTACATGCAGAGTGGAAGATAGAACACACCCTACGGCGCGCGGAACATCAAAGCTGCCGCTGATAGCACCCACGACCCCTACCGCTAGAGGATGGGTAAGGGCCCCAAGGGCATTGCTGTGCCCAGGGGCCCACACTGCTGTTAAGACGGCCCTGCTTATAATTGTTATACGGATGCATGTGGAGCATTGAGTAACAGCCACGGTTATATACGGAATCTTGTACTGTGGTCAGACAGTTTAGACACCGCTCTTGTTGAGATACGTTCTCTGTTTGTTCTCAAAGAAGTAAGATTCATGCTATAAGTTGTTCAGTACCATCATCACACCCTGCTAATAATTCTCCTGTTTTTTGATTTCATGTCTGTATATATGTGTTTTGTGTTTTTCCACATGGGTTTTTGTTTTTGTTTTGTAAGGTCTCTTGGCAACGGGTTACGGGAATCCGGTGCGGTCCCGGCACCCGTCGCACTTGGTGTGACGTCATCGACCCTAGCCACAGTCTCGGGACCACGAGTCCACACTGTGAGGGTTCTCACTCTATAAAGGTATGTGTTTATTTTTGTGTTGTATCCTGACGAAAGTTTTTATAGTAAAACTGAAACGTTGATGACAGGCTGTAATTGCCTTCATATTTTCTATGCTTACAAAGCCCTGAGAGTGCCGCCAATCTTCTCTCTCTCTCTCTCTCTCTCTCTCTCTCTCTCTCTCTATATATATATATACTGTTGTTTCAATTAGAATAAAGGAAAACAGATAACACTTATAATGAAGGACAACACCACCACAAACATTAATTTTGTAACTATATTAAATTTAAATTTGACAGTTTTTACATAATGAAAAAACGCTGGGCGTCCGCAATACATTAATTAACCGTATCGAAACACGGTGGGAGCATGAGTTTGCTGCAAACATACACAAACATATCTTATCTTTCACACCTCTCCTACTCCTACACCTCCACTTCTTCTTCTTCTTCCTCTTCTTCACCTCTCTCTCTCTCTCTCTCTCTCTCTCTCCTCTCCTCGCCAACTCCTGCATACACCCACAAACACAGGCCGCATGGAGCCAGTTTAAATAGTGTATGCAATTAAAATATGTCTAACAATTGTCTATGAATCACCTGTGCCATTTCCCGCAAAATATTGCATACGCAGGTATAAAAACACAACACACATTCAGACGCACATGCTATTATCATCATGGATTCACATCCTGAGACTAGCAGAATCAATGCTGAAATAGAGGAACTCCAACAGCAGATGAGACAGATTGCAGCCAGGAGAAGAAGGCTGCAACAGCAGCGTATCCAACAAACACCTGCCAGTGCAGAGGATGAAGGAGCAGGACCCAGTAGTCAACAACCCCCATCTACTGGGCCACAAACAGAAGAAGAGGCTGGTGTGAGGGCCCTGCCTGAAGAAGATGTGGCCCAAACTGAGGGAGATTCTGGTGTATATAACCAAACCCAGCAAAGCCAACCACAAACCGAAGAGGGAGGTGGCGACAGTTTTTAGGATGATGCTTCACATGCTGCAATCAAAAAGAGAAAGCGGCAGTCCCCATTTACAAAGAGGGAGTTGGGGATTTTGGTACCACAAGCCAATGATAAAATCCATTTTGGAAACAAAAACATGGATGCTGTGGCCAAAGACCATATCTGGAGATAAATTACTGACCGGATTAATGAAGTTGGGCCAATTGTTGACAAACACTATAGTATGCATTAACTAAGATCTGAGCAACATTTTTCAAGTGAAGTTGCCTATAGCAACCCAAACGACGACATGTGTTAAAAATAAGTATGCTTCATATTTACTTACATTTCATTTACTCTCCTTTCCCCAAAACCAATAAACATATGTAGATGGTCCGATTTCAAGTCCTGCCTGAAGCAGAAATAGGCTATGAACTGGAATGCTTTGAGGGCCACAGGGGGAGGGCCAGCCCCTGAGACTGTGGAGTATACAGATCTAGAGGAGCGAGCTATAGTCTGTGTGTCCTTTGAGGAGGTGGCAGGTGTGTCACAAATGGACACCGACACACCTGACATGCTATGTAGTGATGAGCACCGGAAATTTTTCGGGTTTTGTGTTTTGGTTTTGGGTTCGGTTCCGCGGCCGTGTTTTGGGTTCGAACGCGTTTTGGCAAAACCTCACCGAATTTTTTTTGTCGGATTCGGGTGTGTTTTGGATTCGTTTTTTTTTTTCAAAAAACCCTAAAAAACAGCTTAAATCATAGAATTTGGGGGTCATTTTGATCCCAAAGTATTATTAACCTCAATAACCATTATTTCCACTCATTTTCAGTCTATTCTGAACACCTCACACCTCACAATATTATTTTTAGTCCTAAAATTTGCACCGAGGTCGCTGGATGACTAAGCTCAGCGACCCAAGTGGCCGACACAAGGCCCATCTAGGAGTGGCACTGCAGTGTCACGCAGGATGGCCCTTCCAAAAAACACTCCCCAAACAGCACATGACGCAAAGAAAAAAAGAGGCGCAATGAGGTAGCTGTGTGAGTAAGATAAGCGACCCTAGTGGCCGACACAAACACCTGGCCCATCTAGGAGTGGCACTGCAGTGTCACGCAGGATGGCCCTTCCAAAAAACACTCCCCAAACAGCACATGACGCAAAGAAAAAAGAGGCGCAATGAGGTAGCTGTGTGAGTAAGATAAGCGACCCAAGTGGCCGACACAAACACCTGGCCCATCTAGGAGTGGCACTGCAGTGTCACGCAGGATGGCCCTTCCAAAAAACACTCCCCAAACAGCACATGACGCAAAGAAAAAAAGAGGCGCAATGAGGTAGCTGTGTGAGTAAGATAAGCGACCCAAGTGGCCGACACAAACACCTGGCCCATCTAGGAGTGGCACTGCAGTGTCACGCAGGATGGCCCTTCCAAAAAACACTCCCCAAACAGCACATGACGCAAAGAAAAAAAGAGGCGCAATGAGGTAGCTGTGTGAGTAAGATAAGCGACCCTAGTGGCCGACACAAACACCTGGCCCATCTAGGAGTGGCACTGCAGTGTCACGCAGGATGGCCCTTCCAAAAAACACTCCCCAAACAGCACATGACGCAAAGAAAAAAAGAGGCGCAATGAGGTAGCTGTGTGAGTAAGCTAAGCGACCCTAGTGGCCGACACAAACACCTGGCCCATCTAGGAGTGGCACTGCAGTGTCACGCAGGATGGCCCTTCCAAAAAACACTCCCCAAACAGCACATGACGCAAAGAAAAAAAGAGGCGCAATGAGGTAGCTGTGTGAGTAAGCTAAGCGATCCTAGTGGCCGACACAAACACCTGGCCCATCTAGGAGTGGCACTGCAGTGTCACGCAGGATGGCCCTTCCAAAAAACACTCCCCAAACAGCACATGACGCAAATAAAAATGAAAGAAAAAGAGGTGCAAGATGGAATTGTCCTTGGGCCCTCCCACCCACCCTTATGTTGTATAAACAGGACATGCACACTTTAACCAACCCATCATTTCAGTGACAGGGTCTGCCACACGACTGTGACTGAAATGACGGGTTGGTTTGGACCCCCACCGAAAAAGAAGCAATTAATCTCTCCTTGCACAAACTGGCTCTACAGAGGCAAGATGTCCACCTCATCATGATCCTCCGATATATCACCGTGTACATCCCGCTCCTCACAGATTATCAATTCGTCCCCACTGGAATCCACCATCTCAGCTCCCTGTGTACTTTGTGGAGGCAATTGCTGCTGGTCAATGTCTCCACGGAGGAATTGATTATAATTCATTTTAATGAACATCATCTTCTCCACATTTTCTGGAAGTAACCTCGTACGCCGATTGCTGACAAGGTGAGCGGCGGCACTAAACACTCTTTCGGAGTACACACTTGTGGGAGGGCAACTTAGGTAGAATAAAGCCAGTTTGAGCAAGGGCCTCCAAATTGCCTCTTTTTCCTGCCAGTATAAGTACGGACTGTCTGACGTGCCTACTTGGATGCGGTCACTCATATAATCCTCCACCATTCTTTCAATGGGGAGAGAATCATATGCAGTGACAGTAGACGACATGTCCGTAATCGTTGTCAGGTCCTTCAGTCCGGACCAGATGTCAGCATCAGCAGTCGCTCCAGACTGCCCTGCATTACCGCCAGCGGGTGGGCTCGGAATTCTGAGCCTTTTCCTTGCACCCCCAGTTGCGGGAGAATGTGAAGGAGGAGATGTTGACAGGTCGCGTTCCGCTTGACTTGACAATTTTGTCACCAGCAGTTCTTTGAACCCCAGCAGACTTGTGTCTGCCGGAAAGAGAGATCCAAGGTAGGTTTTAAATCTAGGATCGAGCACGGTGGCCAAAATGTAGTGCTCTGATTTCAACAGATTGACCACCCGTGAATCCTTGTTAAGCGAATTAAGGGCTCCATCCACAAGTCCCACATGCCTAGCGGAATCGCTCTGTGTTAGCTCCTCCTTCAATGTCTCCAGCTTCTTCTGCAAAAGCCTGATGAGGGGAATGACCTGACTCAGGCTGGCAGTGTCTGAACTGACTTCACGTGTGGCAAGTTCAAAAGGTTGCAGAACCTTGCACAACGTTGAAATCATTCTCCACTGCGCTTGAGACAGGTGCATTCCACCTCCTATATCGTGCTCAGTTGTATAGGCTTGAATGGCCTTTTGGTGCTCCTCCAACCTCTGAAGCATATAGAGGGTTGAATTCCACCTCGTTACCACTTCTTGCTTCAGATGATGGCAGGGCAGGTTCAGGCGTTTTTGGTGGTGCTCCAGTCTTCTGTACGTGGTGCCTGTATGCCGAAAGTGTCCCGCAATTCTTCTGGCCACCGACAGCATCTCTTGCACGCCCCTCTCATTTTTTAAATAATTCTGCACCACCAAATTCAAGGTATGTGCAAAACATGGGACGTGCTGGAATTTGCCCAGATTTAATGCACACACAATATTGCTGGCGTTGTCCGATGCCACAAATCCACAGGAGAGTCCAATTGGGGTAAGCCATTCTGTGATGATCTTCCTCAGTTGCCGTAAGAGGTTTTTAGCTGTGTGCGTATTCTGGAAAGCGGTGATACAAAGCGTAGCCTGCCTAGGAAAGAGTTGGCGTTTGCGAGATGCTGCTACTGGTGCCGCCGCTGCTGTTCTTGCGGCGGGAGTCCATACATCTACCCAGTGGGCTGTCACAGTCATATAGTCCTGAGCCTGCCCTGCTCCACTTGTCCACATGTCCGTGGTTAAGTGGACATTGGGTACAACTGCATTTTTTAGGACACTGGTGAGTCTTTTTCTGAGGTCTGTGTACATTTTCGGTATCGCCTGCCTAGAGAAATGGAACCTAGATGGTATTTGGTACCGGGGACACAGTACCTCCAACAAGTCTCTAGTTGGCTCTGCAGTAATGATGGATACCGGAACCACGTTTCTCACCACCCAGGATGCCAAGGCCTCAGTTATCCGCTTTGCAGCAGGATGACTGCTGTGATATTTCATCTTCCTCGCAAAGGACTGTTGGACAGTCAATTGCTTGGTGGAAGTAGTAAAAGTGGTCTTACGAGTACGACTTCCCCTCTGGGATGACCATCGACTCCCAGCAGCAACAACAGCAGCGCCAGCAGCAGTAGGCGTTGCACGCAAGGATGCATCGGAGGAATCCCAGGCAGGAGAGGACTCGTCAGAATTGCCAGTGACATGGCCTGCAGGACTATTGGCATTCCTGGGGAAGGAGGAAATTGACACTGAGGGAGTTGGTGGGGTGGTTTGCGTGAGCTTGGTTACAAGAGGAAAGGATTTACTGGTCAGTGGACTGCTTCCGCTGTCGCCCAAAGTTTTTGAACTTGTCACTGACTTATGATGAATGCGCTGCAGGTGACGTATAAGGGAGGATGTTCCGAGGTGGTTAACGTCCTTACCCCTACTTATTACAGCTTGACAAAGGCAACACACGGCTTGACAAATGTTGTCCGCATTTCTGTTGAAATACTTCCACACCGAAGAGCTGGTGTTTTTTTTTTTTTGTATTTTCGCCAGGCATGTCAATGGCCCTATTCCTCCCACGGACAACAGGTGTCTCCCCGGGTGCCTGACTTAAACAAACCACCTCACCATCAGAATCCTCCTTGTCAATTTCCTCCCCAGCGCCAGCAACACCCATATCCTCCTCATCCTGGTGTACTTCAACACTGACATCTTCAATCTGACTATCCGGAACTGGACTGCGGGTGCTCCTTCCAGCACTTGCAGGGGGCGTGCAAATGGTGGAAGGCGCATGCTCTTCACGTCCAGTGTTGGGAAGGTCAGGCATCGCAAACGACACAATTGGACTCTCCTTGTGGATTTGTGATTTCGAAGAACGCACAGTTCTTTGCTGTGCTTTTGCCAGCTTGAGTCTTTTCATTTTTCTAGCGAGAGGCTGAGTGCTTCCATCCTCATGTGAAGCTGAACCACTAGCCATGAACATAGGCCAGGGCCTCAGCCGTTCCGTGCCACTCCGTGTGGTAAATGGCATATTGGCAAGTTTACGCTTCTCCTCCGACAATTTTATTTTAGATTTTTGAGTCCTTTTTTTTACTGATATTTGGTGTTTTGGATTTTACATGCTCTTTACTATGACATTGGGCATCGGCCTTGGCAGACGACGTTGCTGGCATTTCATCGTCTCGGCCATGAGTAGTGGCAGCAGCTTCAGCACGAGGTGGAAGTCGATCTTGATCTTTCCCTATTTTTGGAACCTCAACATTTTTGTTCTCCATATTTGAATAGGCACAACTAAAAGGCACCTCAGGTAAACAATGGAGATGGATGGATACTAGTATACTTATGGATGGACGAGCGACTGCCGACACAGAGGTAGCTACAGCCGTGGACTACCGTACTGCGTCTGCTGCTAATATAGACTGGATGATAATGATATAAAAAATATATATATATCACTACTGCAGCCGGACAGGTATATATTATATAATGACGGACCTGCTGGACAATGTCAGCACTGCAGACTCCTAAAGTAAGCTACTAGTATCAAGAAGATAGAAAAAAAAAAACACCACAGGTAGGTGGTATACAATTATGGATGGACGAGCGACTGCCGACACAGAGGTAGCTACAGCCGTGGACTACCGTACTGCGTCTGCTGCTAATATAGGCTGGATGATAATGATATAAAAAATATATATATATCACTACTGCAGCTGGACAGGTATATATTATATAATGACGGACCTGCTGGACACTGTCAGCACTGCAGACTCCTAAAGTAAGCTACTAGTATCAAGAAGATAGAAAGAAAAAAAAACACCACAGGTAGGTGGTATACAATTATGGATGGACGAGCGACTGCCAACACAGAGGTAGCTACAGCCGTGGACTACCGTACTGCGTCTGCTGCTAATATAGACTGGATGATAATGATATAAAAAATATATATATATATCACTACTGCAGCCGGACAGGTATATATTATATAATGACGGACCTGCTGGACAATGTCAGCACTGCAGACTCCTAAAGTAAGCTACTAGTATCAAGAAGATAGAAAAAAAAAAACACCACAGGTAGGTGGTATACAATTATGGATGGACGAGCGACTGCCGACACAGAGGTAGCTACAGCCGTGGACTACCGTACTGCGTCTGCTGCTAATATAGACTGGATGATAATGATATAAAAAATATATATATATCACTACTGCAGCCGGACAGGTATATATTATATAATGACGGACCTGCTGGACAGTGTCAGCAGCACTGCAGACTCCTAAAGTAAGCTACTAGTAGTATCAAGAAGATAAAAAAAAAAAAACACCACAGGTAGGTGGTATACAATTATGGATGGACGAGCGACTGCCGACACAGAGGTAGCTACAGCCGTGGACTACCATGCTGCTAATATAGACTGGATGATAATGATATAAAAAATATATATATATCACTACTGCAGCCGGACAGGTATATATTATATAATGACGGACCTGCTGGACACTGTCTGCAGCACTGCAGACTCCTAAAGTAAGCTACTAGTAGTATCAAGAAGATAGAGAAAAAAAAAACACCACAGGTAGGTGGTATACAATTATGGATGGACGAGCGACTGCCGACACAGAGGTAGCTACAGCCGTGGACTACCGTACTGCGTCTGCTGCTAATATAGACTGGATGATAATGATATAAAAAATATATATATATATATCACTACTGCAGCCGGACAGGTATATATTATAATGACGTACCTGCTGGACACTGTCAGCACTGCAGACTCCTAAAGTAAGCTACTAGTATCAAGAAGATAGAAAAAAAAAAAAACACCACTGGTAGGTGGTATACAATTATGGATGGACGAGCGACTGCCGACACAGAGGTAGCTACAGCCGTGGACTACCGTACTGTGTCTGCTGCTAATATAGACTGGATGATAATGATATAAAATATATATATATATATATATATATATATATATATATATATATATATCACTACTGCAGCCGGACAGGTATATATTATATAATTAATGACGGACCTGCTGGACACTGTCAGCAGAATGCGTTTATAGAATAAAAACACCACACGACGAGTGTTTAACTTTTTCAGGCAGACAATCACAATATACTGGTGGTCAGACAGTGGTCACTGGTCAGTCACACTGGCAGTGGCACTCTGGCAGCAAAAGTGTGCACTGTTAAATAATATGTACTCCTGCTACTGCTCCCCAGTCTCCCCCACAATTAAGCTGTGTGAGCACTGAGCACTCAGCACAGTCAGATATACATAGATGATGCAGCACACTGAGGCTGAGCACAGATATGGTATACTGTTACTGTGTCACTGTGTATCGTTTTTTTTCAGGCAGAGAACGGATTATATTAAATAATAATATAATAAAACTGCACTGGTGGTCACTGGTCAGTCACTAGTAAACTCTGCACTCTCTGAGTACTCCTAAGCTCCAGTAAATCAAGTGTCTCACTCTCACTCTCTCTCTTCTAATCTAAATGGAGAGGACGCCAGCCACGTCCTCTCCCTATGAATCTCAATGCACGTGTGAAAATGGCGGCGACGCGCGGCTCCTTATATAGAATCCGAGTCTCGCGATAGAATCCGAGCCTCGCGAGAATCCGACAGCGGGATGATGACGTTCGGGCGCGCGCTCGGGTTAGCCGAGCAAGGCGGGAAGATCCGAGTCTGCCTCGGATCCGTGTAAAAAGGCTGAAGTTCGGGGAGGTTCGGATTCCGAGGAACCGAACCCGCTCATCACTAATGCTATGGCCACATGACTTGCCAGGTATGTTTCCAAACATATAGTGTAAAGTGTTTCCTGTATAATAGTCTTAATTGAGAGTATCTTTAAAAAAAATATATATATTTTTTTTTTTTTTTTTCAAAACACAGCACTGGAGGGGCAGCTCAGAGTCACAGGAGGGGCAACTCACTGAGGCTGAGGCAGGGGAAGGTAGTGACACCTCCAGTGTGGGACAGGAAATACCATCTGCCCAGCCACACACTGGCCCCCCCACCCAACCCTCTCTCCCGGGGATTCTGGGCGAAATAGCCAGTCATGGAGTTAACAACACCCAATTCAATGATGTGATGACCTGGGAGGTATGTGAGATGTCCTTACGGCTCACTGACCTGACCACCTGTGTTCGCCAAGGGCTGACCTCGCCTCCTCGGTGCAATAATTGAACAACACAATTGGCCAATTAAACACCACAATTGGCCAAGGCATGCAGACCATCGTTGGCCTCCTTACCCACAGTCTCAGGGAGGATCCAACACCTGGCTAATCCCCTACCCCTGCCCAGGAACCAGATCCCACTGGGCAGGGCCCTCGAAGGTCAGTTCACAGACTAACCAGTGAACATCCACATTTCCCAGCACCCATGTTTATTCAGTTCCAAAATGGATTATCTATGGCTTGTGGGACCAGAATTTCAAACTCCTTCATGCTGCATGGGGTTTGCTGGGTTCTCTTTTCTTCATATTGTGGTGTGGAAAGTTGGGTTTGGGTATTGTGTCCAGAATCTTCCTCAATTTAACACACATGATCCTCAGCCAGGGTCATGACACCAGTCTCTTTTTGTGTTTGATGACCAGATGGGGGGGCCTTGACAACTGGGTTCTGTCTTCCTATTTTCTGCACTGGAAGGTGTTTGTTGCTATGCCATGTTTGTTTGTTGTTTGTTTAAACAATTATACTCTGAGTGGATATTGGCCCTCATTCCGAGTTGATCGCTCACTAGCTGCTTTCAGCAGCAGTGCAAACGCTAAGCCGCCGCCCTCTGGGAGTGTTTCTTAGCTTAGCAGAAGTGCGAACGAAAGGATCAAAGAACGGCAGCAAAATATTTTCAAGCAGTTTCAGAGTAGCTGCAGACCTACTCCTACCTTGCGATCATTTCAGTGTATTTAGTTCCTATTTTGACGTCACAAACACGCCCTGCATTCGTCCAGCCACTCCCCCATTTCCATAGGCACGCCTGCGTTTGTATCTGACATGCCTGCGTTTTTCAGCACACTCCAGGAAAACAGTCAGTTTCCTCCCAGAAACGCCCCATTCCTGTCAATCACTCACCAATCAGCAGTGTGACTGAAAAGTGTCGCTAGACCTTGTGTGAAACTGCATCGGCTTTTGTGAAAGTACTTTGCGCGTACGCAGTGCGCACCATACGCATGCGCAGAAGTGCCGATTTTTTTGCCTGATCACTGCGCTGCGAACAATGGCAGCTAGCGATCAACTCGGAATGACCCCCATTGTGTGTTTATTATTGTGGGTCTGTGAAAACAGTTAATTTTTCTGCTGCGGGGTACACTGGGCTCCACAAGGATAGACATTGGGGTGTAGAGTAGGACCTTGATCCGAGGCACCAACAGGCTCAAAAGCTTTGACTGTTCCCAAGATGCATAGCGCCACCTCATCTATAACCCCACCTTTCTGCTCCTGGCAGCCCTAAGAAGAGCTTTTTTCTGAAGAAAAGTGAAGACTACAAGGGCTGCAGCAGAGTTTAGATGTCAGGAGACATTCCCTGCTGCTTCTCCATCACTCCCCAGTGGTGCTCTACACTCCCGTGTCCTGGCTGCCAGGTAACTACAGCAGGAGGCTCCGGTTTTCTTCATGTTAGACACACACGGCTGGGGGCTCTCCAGGATTGCGTGGCCGCGCTCGGGAGGTGGTAAGTGGGTCCCGTTCGCGGGACCCGCTCTTTATCGCGATCCGGTGCGGCAAGTGGGAGGCAGGCCACGCGCGCTGGCGTGGACACTGTGATAGTACAGGCAACCCCACTAGGCCACCAGGGCATGGGTACAGGTCGGTTTCTCAATTAAACCATTTTCTATAAGCCCATAGTACCGGTGGTTATGTCCAGCAGGGGGGAATGAGCTTTGACCTGTAGCCCCTCCCCCAGCCCCAGGGCACCATTAACAGTAGAGATGAGCGGGTTCGGTTCCTCGGAATCCGAACCCGCCCGAACTTCAGCTTTTTTCTCACGGGTCCGAGCGACTCGGATGCACCCGCCTTGCTCGGTTAACCCGAGCGCGCCCGAACGTCATCATCCCGCTGTCTGATTCTCGCGAGGCTCGTATTCTATCGCGAGACTCGGATTCTATATAAGGAGCCGCGCGTCGCCGCCATTTTCACACGTGCATTGAGATTGATAGGGAGAGGACGTGGCTGGCGTCCTCTCCGTTTATAGAGAAGAGACTAGAGTAGAGAGAGACACAGTATTTAGTAATTTTGGGGAGCATTTTTAGGAGTACTACTACTTGCTGAAGTGTAGTGTGACTGTATATGTATATCTGACTTGTGGGGAAGACAGTGGGGAGCAGTTAGAGTCTGAGAGCAGGAGTACATATTTTAACGTACAGTGCACACTTTTGCTGCCAGAGTGCCAGCCACACTGCCATTGTGACCACACTGACCACCAGTATATTGTGATTGTCTGCTTAGGAGTACTACTTGCAAGTTGCTGATAGTGTGACCAGTGACCTGACCACCAGTTTAATTAATCACCACCAGTTTAATATATATATATATAATTGTATATATATATAATTGTATACCACCTACCCGTGTTTTTTTTTTTCCTTTCTTCTTGATACATACTATAGTAGCTTACTGTAGCAGTCTGCGGTGCTGAGCTGACAGTGTCCAGCAGGTCCGTCATCAGTCATTACATAATAAATATATATACCTGTCCGGCTGCAGTACTAGTGATATTATATATATATATATATATATATATTAATTTCATCTCATTATCATCCAGTCTATATTAGCAGCAGACACAGTACGGTAGTCCACGGCTGTAGCTACCTCTGTGTCGGCAGTCGCTCGTCCATCCATAATTGTATACCACCTACCAGTGTTTTTTTTTTTTTTTTCTTTCTTCTTGATACATACTACTATAGTAGCTTACTGTAGCAGTCTGCGGTGCTGAGCTGACAGTGTCCAGCAGGTCCGTCATTACATAATAAATATATATACCTGTCCGGCTGCAGTACTAGTGATATTATATATATATATATATATATATTAATTTCATCTCATTATCATCCAGTCTATATTAGCAGCAGATACAGTACGGTAGTCCACGGCTGTAGCTACCTCTGTGTTCGGCAGTCGCTCGTCCATCCATAATTGTATACTAGTATCCATCCATCTCCATTGTTTACCTGAGGTGCCTTTTAGTTGTGCCTATTAAAATATGGAGAACAAAAATGTTGAGGTTCCAAAAATAGGGAAAGATCAAGATCCACTTCCACCTCGTGCTGAAGCTGCTGCCACTAGTCATGGCCGAGACGATGAAATGCCATCAACGTCGTCTGCCAAGGCCGATGCCCAATGTCTTAGTACAGAGCATGTAAAATCCAAAACACCAAATATCAGTAAAAGAAGGACTCCAAAATCTAAAATAAAATTGTCGGAGGAGAAGCGTAAACTTGCCAATATGCCATTTACCACACGGAGTGGCAAGGAACGGCTGAGGCCCTGGCCTATGTTCATGGCTAGTGGTTCAGCTTCACATGAGGATGGAAGCACTCAGCCTCTCGTTAGAAAAATGAAAAGACTCAAGCTGGCAAAAGCACCGCAAAGAACTGTGCGTTCTTCGAAATCCCAAATCCACAAGGAGAGTCCAATTGTGTCGGTTGCGATGCCTGACCTTCCCAACACTGGACGTGAAGAGCATGCACCTTCCACCATTTGCACGCCCCCTGCAAGTGCTGGAAGGAGCACCCACAGTCCAGTTCCTGATAGTCAGATTGAAGATGTCAGTGTTGAAGTACACCAGGATGAGGAGGATATGGGTGTTGCTGGCGCTGGGGAGGAAATTGACAAGGAGGATTCTGATGGTGAGGTGGTTTGTTTAAGTCAGGCACCCGGGGAGACACCTGTTGTCCGTGGGAGGAATATGGCCGTTGACATGCCTTGTGAAAATACCAAAAAAATCAGCTCTTCGGTGTGGAAGTATTTCAACAGAAATGCGGACAACATTTGTCAAGCCGTGTGTTGCCTTTGTCAAGCTGTAATAAGTAGGGGTAAGGACGTTAACCACCTCGGAACATCCTCCCTTATACGTCACCTGCAGCGCATTCATAATAAGTCAGTGACAAGTTCAAAAACTTTGGGCGACAGCGGAAGCAGTCCACTGACCAGTAAATCCCTTCCTCTTGTAACCAAGCTCACGCAAACCACCCCACCAACTCCCTCAGTGTCAATTTCCTCCTTCCCCAGGAATGCCAATAGTCCTGCAGGCCATGTCACTGGCAATTCTGACGAGTCCTCTCCTGCCTGGGATTCCTCCGATGCATCCTTGCATGTAACGCCTACTGCTGCTGGCGCTGCTGTTGTTGCTGCTGGGAGTCGATGGTCATCCCAGAGGGGAAGTCGTAAGCCCACTTTTACTACTTCCACCAAGCAATTGACTGTCCAACAGTCCTTTGCGAGGAAGATGAAATATCACAGCAGTCATCCTGTTGCAAAGCGGATAACTGAGGCCTTGACAACTATGTTGGTGTTAGACGTGCGTCCGGTATCCGCCGTTAGTTCACAGGGAGCTAGACAATTTCTTGAGGTAGTGTGACCCCGTTGCCAAATACCATCTAGGTTCCACTTCTCTAGGCAGGCGATACCGAGAATGTACACGGACGTCAGAAAAAGACTCACCAGTGTCCTAAAAAATGCAGTTGTACCCAATGTCCACTTAACCACGGACATGTGGACAAGTGGAGCAGGGCAGGGTCAGGACTATATGACTGTGACAGCCCACTGGGTAGATGTATGGACTCCCGCCGCAAGAACAGCAGCGGCGGCACCAGTAGCAGCATCTCGCAAACGCCAACTCTTTCCTAGGCAGGCTACGCTTTGTATCACCGGTTTCCAGAATACGCACACAGCTGAAAACCTCTTACGGCAACTGAGGAAGATCATCGCGGAATGGCTTACCCCAATTGGACTCTCCTGTGGATTTGTGGCATCGGACAACGCCAGCAATATTGTGTGTGCATTAAACATGGGCAAATTCCAGCACGTCCCATGTTTTGCACATACCTTGAATTTGGTGGTGCAGAATTTTTTAAAAAACGACAGGGGCGTGCAAGAGATGCTGTCGGTGGCCAGAAGAATTGCGGGACACTTTCAGCGTACAGGCACCACGTACAGAAGACTGGAGCACCACCAAAAACGCCTGAACCTGCCCTGCCATCATCTGAAGCAAGAAGTGGTAACGAGGTGGAATTCAACCCTCTATATGCTTCAGAGGTTGGAGGAGCAGCAAAAGGCCATTCAAGCCTATACAATTGAGCACGATATAGGAGGTGGAATGTACCTGTCTCAAGCGCAGTGGAGAATGATTTCAACGTTGTGCAAGGTTCTGCAACCTTTTGAACTTGCCACACGTGAAGTCAGTTCAGACACTGCCAGCCTGAGTCAGGTCATTCCCCTCATCAGGCTTTTGCAGAAGAAGCTGGAGGCATTGAAGGAGGAGCTAAAAGGGAGCGATTCCGCTAGGCATGTGGGACTTGTGGATGGAGCCCTTAATTCGCTTAACAAGGATTCACGGGTGGTCAATCTGTTGAAATCAGAGCACTACATTTTGGCCACCGTGCTCGATCCTAGATTTAAAACCTACCTTGGATCTCTCTCTCCGGCAGACACAAGTCTGCTGGGGTTCAAAGACCTGCTGGTGACAAAATTGTCAAGTCAAGCGGAACGTGACCTGTCAACATCTCCTCCTTCACATTCTCCCGCAACAGGGGGTGCAAGGAAAAGGCTCAGAATTCCGAGCCCACCCGCTGGCGGTGATGCAGGGCAGTCTGGAGCGACTGTTGATGCTGACATCTGGTCCGGACTGAAGGACCTGACAACGATTACGGACATGTCGTCTACTGTCACTGCATATGATTCTGTCACCATTGAAAGAATGGTGGAGGATTATATGAGTGACCGCATCCAAGTAGGCACGTCAGACAGTCCGTACTTATACTGGCAGGAAAAAGAGTCAATTTGGAGGCCCTTGCACAAACTGGCTTTATTCTACCTAAGTTGCCCTCCCACAAGTGTGTACTCCGAAAGAGTGTTTAGTGCCGCCGCTCACCTTGTCAGCAATCGGCGTACGAGGTTACTTCCAGAAAATGTGGAGAAGATGATGTTCATTAAAATGAATTATAATCAATTCCTCCGTGGAGACATTGACCAGCAGCAATTGCCTCCACAAAGTACACAGGGAGCTGAGATGGTGGATTCCAGTGGGGACGAATTGATAATCTGTGAGGAGCGGGATGTACACGGTGATATATCGGAGGATCATGATGAGGTGGACATCTTGCCTCTGTAGAGCCAGTTTGTGCAAGGAGAGATTAATTGCTTCTTTTTCGGTGGGGGTCCAAACCAACCCGTCATTTCAGTCACAGTCGTGTGGCAGACCCTGTCACTGAAATGATGGGTTGGTTAAAGTGTGCATGTCCTGTTTATACAACATAAGGGTGGGTGTGAGGGCCCAAGGACAATTCCATCTTGCACCTCTTTTTCTTTCATTTTTATTTGCGTCATGTGCTGTTTGGGGAGTGTTTTTTGGAAGGGCCATCCTGCGTGACACTGCAGTGCCACTCCTAGATGGGCCAGGTGTTTGTGTCGGCCACTAGGGTCGCTTAGCTTACTCACACAGCTACCTCATTGCGCCTCTTTTTTTCTTTGCGTCATGTGCTGTTTGGGGAGTGTTTTTTGGAAGGGCCATCCTGCGTGACACTGCAGTGCCACTCCTAGATGGGCCAGGTGTTTGTGTCGGCCACTAGGGTCGCTTATCTTACTCACACAGCTACCTCATTGCGCCTCTTTTTTTCTTTGCGTCATGTGCTGTTTGGGGAGTGTTTTTTGGAAGGGCCATCCTGCGTGACACTGCAGTGCCACTCCTAGATGGGCCAGGTATTTGTGTCGGCCACTTGGGTCGCTTATCTTACTCACACAGCTACCTCATTGCGCCTCTTTTTTTCTTTGCGTCATGTGCTGTTTGGGGAGTGTTTTTTGGAAGGGCCATCCTGCGTGACACTGCAGTGCCACTCCTAGATGGGCCAGGTGTTTGTGTCGGCCACTAGGGTCGCTTAGCTTACTCACACAGCTACCTCATTGCGCCTCTTTTTTTCTTTGCGTCATGTGCTGTTTGGGGAGTGTTTTTTGGAAGGGCCATCCTGCGTGACACTGCAGTGCCACTCCTAGATGGGCCAGGTGTTTGTGTCGGCCACTAGGGTCGCTTATCTTACTCACACAGCTACCTCATTGCGCCTCTTTTTTTCTTTGCGTCATGTGCTGTTTGGGGAGTGTTTTTTGGAAGGGCCATCCTGCGTGACACTGCAGTGCCACTCCAAGATGGGCCAGGTGTTTGTGTCGGCCACTTGGGTCGCTTATCTTACTCACACAGCTACCTCATTGCGCCTCTTTTTTTCTTTGCGTCATGTGCTGTTTGGGGAGTATTTTTTGGAAGGGCCATCCTGCGTGACACTGCAGTGCCACTCCTTGATGGGCCAGGTGTTTGTGTCGGCCACTAGGGTCGCTTATCTTACTCACACAGCTACCTCATTGCGCCTCTTTTTTTCTTTGCGTCATGTGCTGTTTGGGGAGTGTTTTTTGGAAGGGCCATCCTGCGTGACACTGCAGTGCCACTCCTAGATGGGCCAGGTGTTTGTGTCGGCCACTAGGGTCGCTAATCTTACTCACACAGCTACCTCTTTGCGCCTCTTTTTTTCTTTGCGTCATGTGCTGTTTGGGGAGTGTTTTTTGGAAGGGCCATCCTGCGTGACACTGCAGTGCCACTCCTAGATGGGCCAGGTGTTTGTGTCGGCCACTAGGGTCGCTTAGCTTACTCACACAGCTACCTCATTGCGCCTCTTTTTTTCTTTGCGTCATGTGCTGTTTGGGGAGTGTTTTTTGGAAGGGCCATCCTGCGTGACACTGCAGTGCCACTCCTAGATGGGCCAGGTGTTTGTGTCGGCCACTAGGGTCGCTTAGCTTACTCACACAGCTACCTCATTGCGCCTCTTTTTTTCTTTGCGTCATGTGCTGTTTGGGGAGGGTTTTTTGGAAGGGACATCCTGCGTGACACTGCAGTGCCACTCCTAGATGGGCCAGGTGTTTGTGTCGGCCACTAGGGTCGCTTAGCTTACTCACACAGCTACCTCATTGCGCCTCTTTTTTTCTTTGCGTCATGTGCTGTTTGGGGAGTGTTTTTTGGAAGGGCCATCCTGCGTGACACTGCAGTGCCACTCCTAGATGGGCCAGGTGTTTGTGTCGGCCACTAGGGTCGCTTAGCTTACTCACACAGCTACCTCATTGCGCCTCTTTTTTTCTTTGCGTCATGTGCTGTTTGGGGAGTGTTTTTTGGAAGGGCCATCCTGCGTGACACTGCAGTGCCACTCCTAGATGGGCCAGGTGTTTGTGTCGGCCACTAGGGTCGCTTATCTTACTCACACAGCTACCTCATTGCGCCTCTTTTTTTCTTTGCGTCATGTGCTGTTTGGGGAGTGTTTTTTAGAAGGGCCATCCTGCGTGACACTGCAGTGCCACTCCAAGATGGGCCAGGTGTTTGTGTCGGCGACTAGGGTCGCTTAGCTTAGTCATCCAGCGACCTCGGTGCAAATTTTAGGACTAAAAATAATATTGTGAGGTGTGAGGTATTCAGAATAGACTGAAAATTAGTGGAAATTATGGTTTTTGAGGTTAATAATACTTTGGGATCAAAATGACCCCCAAATTCTATGATTTAAGCTGTTTTTTAGGGTTTTTTAAAAAAAACACCCGAATCCAAAACACACCCGAATCCGACAAAAAAAATTCGGTGAGGTTTTGCCAAAACGCGGTCGAACCCAAAACACGGCCGCGGAACTGAACCCAAAACCAAAACACAAAACCCGAAAAATTTCAAGTGCACATCTCTAATTAACAGTAAATGTTCCCACCCTGGAGCTGCATATCTCTCTCTCCTTCACTCCCAGTCAGTGTTTGGGCGCCATTTCTCTCAGCTACACTGTTCCTGGGACTGCTTGGGCTAATCCTCCTTTGTAAAGCCGCCTGACAGTCAGCGCTGTGACTTTACAAGACACTTAAGTATTCTACATGTCGTTTAGACAGTGATAGTTAAGAAAGAGTGCATTTGGTCCGGGTTTTTTTTTGGTACATTTACCCTGTGATATACATCCAGTCTTTACTGTGCAGTGTTATATCTATTGATTACAAAGCTATATATAAGCAATTCCAGTGCAGTATTATTGCTTGTCATAACGTCGGCATTGTACAAACTGTGACTATATGTGTGTGCATTGGCCTGCTGGGTGACTTCCATTTCGTGTCTCTCACTCAGCTTGCTATCCCTATATTCTATAACCTGAGGGGGCTAGGTGCGTCAGGTTTATTATAAAATAGGATATTCACAAGATATACTTTCATTGTATTTTTCTCTGTGATTTTAGTCACCATATCTCTCCAGAATCCCTGTTTGTGCTGACTACACTGCGCAGGGGTTTTGGTCAGGTATTGTGCTGCTGATAAATTGTACTGTGTTACCTTATACTGCAAGTTATAACATATCTGCTTGGTTATGAGGGTAACGGTTCTGGGGCTGAACACACTAGGAGTAGTGCTGAAGCCGCAGATACCTTTGAGGAAAATATAGCAGTTGAGGTCTCTGGTTCTGGGGGTTCCTTGCCCCCCAGTGGGACAGTTGCAACGGGGGTCCAGAATGACCCGCCATAGGCTACGTTCTACACACTACTGAATACGCTAGTTACTAAACTAACGCCCCCTATGGGACCTCCTATGCCGGTCCATCCGTATATGGTCCCCGCGGTTAATCCGCCGTGGGCAGATAATTTGTCAGCTCAGTTAAAGAAATTGAACCAGTCGTTGACTACTAATATGTCTGACACTCGCTTGCCTAAGACAAAAGGGTCCTCTAAGTGGGCCATTACTTCCTCACAGTACACTGCTTTCACTGACACCTCGTCCGATGAGGACGGTGTTTACACTGACCCCACAGATTCTGATACTGATAATACTGATGGGGATCACAGTTCACAAGTGGATGTTCCTGATCTATTGGAGGCTATAAAGTTGATTCTGCAGATTACGGATGATCCCGAGCCATCCATTCCTCCTAAGAAACCAGATAGATTCAAGCGTCAGAAGGTGGTTAAACAAGTTTTACCTCATTCTGATCACCTGGTTGATATACAGATGTATCCTCATACACCGTTGCTCATAGTGCGCTATTTAGGGTCCTGAATCGCGAGTTGTAATAACGTTATGGCGTGCGTTGTGTCCCACGCCATGTAATACACAGTTTCACCGTTAGGTGGCGAATGCTCCATGTTAAGCACGGTGCCGCACGTTAACTGAGAGTAAAACACATCAAAACACATCCTATATTTACCTGGAGTGCCTATTCATATTGTAGTCAGTAGTGGCATAATGGTTACAGTGTCTGCTTGCAATGCGTGCATCCTGTGTTCGAATCCTGGTGTGGCCAGAATTTTTTTTTCCCTGGATTTATTTATGTATGTATATATATATATATATATATATATATATATATATATATATATATATATAATTTTTTTTTTAAATGAAATACAATTATTTGGTCTGTTTATTCGTTCCTGCTGAGCTCGTTGTAACAAAGCACCTACCCCAACCATGGTGCACTTGTTCACTATCAATATTGTCATTACATTGGGGAAAATATCTTTTATTGGTGAAGCACAAACAGCATGTACATTTCGGACATCATTTCTGGTTCATTTGCTTCAAATGGCCCTAAATATGTAATGCACAATGCCACTGGATCTCAAGGTCATTAATGTGACATCTTGGAAGGCTCCATTATGTTTTGTACACAGACACCGGACAAAATCCGTTAATAGTACAACACATCACAACACATCATATATTTACCTGCAGTGCCTACTCATAGTGTGGTCAATGGTGGCATAGTGGTTACAGTGTCTGGCTGCAATGTGTGCATTCTGTGTTCAAATCCTGGTGAGACTGGAAACATTTTTTTGGTGGATTTATTTATATATATATATATATATATATATATATATATATATATTTTTATGAAATAAACTTATTTGGTCTGTTTATTCTTTCCCGCTGGGCTCCATTATGTTTTGTACACAGACACCGGATAAAATCCGATATGGGTACAACACATTGCGGGCAGCAGGGAAGCGAATTCAGTGTGCGCGCATTGTGGGCGGTGACTGTATTTCTCATCCTTTGGAGCTCACTGTCAAAATGGCGCACAGGGCAAGAATGTTTTCCAAGCAGGAGCTCTTCATCCTGGTGCGCCATCTTGACAGGCCCCTGGCCGATGATAGGGAGAGATCCCAGGCATATGCCAGGGCCAGAGAAGAGATCCGGTCTACAGTGCACAGGGAGAGGAGTATAACATCTATGGAGAGGCGATGGCGTGACCTGGTTAGACAGGAACCGCAGAGGCTGCAAAGACTAAGGGCCAAGGTCAATAGAGGTACGGTACAGTATTTTATTTATTGCTGTCATTAAATTTTTACAGTACAGTATGGGTTCCGGTATGAATGGTCGACCATTTTAAGGTCGACAATCATTAGATCGACCACTATTGGTCAACAGTGGACACTGTGATAGTACATGCAACCCCACATGAAAATGGTCGACACATGAAAAGGTCAACATGGATTTTTGGACTGTTTTTGGTGTCATTTTCTTTTTAAAGTAACTTATTGAATTAGTGTACCGCGTCCCCTTGCATGGCTCAATTCGCTTGCCATGCAGCGGGCAAGGTGCCTCGCTCCGCTACTGCTGAGCTCGGCACAGGTTACTATACCCAATCGTAATCCACGTGGATGGTAAAGGATGTAAAATGTAAAAATCTATTTTTTTTTTTTTTAAAAAGCCATGTCGACCTTTTCATACGTCGACCTGTCATGTGTCGACCATTTTCATGTGTCGACCATGAGTCCATGTCAACCATGTCACTGTTGCCCAACAGTGGTCGACCTAATGACTGTCGACCTTAACATGGTCGACCATCTTAACGGATACCTACAGTATGTACTACAGTAGTATTCACTCTAGGATTTTTTTAGGGCAGGGTGCTTATCACGGGGAGGGCACTTTTCTCATGGGTGTGGTATACAAAGTCGATGGTAGGAAGGTCGACAATGTTTGGGTCGACCACTATTGGTTGACAGTAAGTAGGTCGACTGGGATGCTAGGTCGTCAGGGTCTTTAGGTTGACATGGTCTAGGTCGACAGGTCAAATGGTCGACAGGAGTTTCTGATGTTTTTTTGGTGTAATTTTTTCCAAACAGTGACCGGGAACCCCAATCAGTGTACTGAGTCCCCCCTGCACAAGTTATCACGTGTTAAGTTTTTGTTCAGCAGTTTACTGTATCACTCATTGATAAATAAGGGCAAAAGTACTGTATGCCCCCAGCACTGCCAGATACTCACCACTGCCACTCCTATGGAACGTGCAACGTGCATTGAGCCGCCCCTGTCCTTGGTTTCAACTAACTCTAATTTAGTTGGGAGGGGGAGGGGGGGTGAACGATTGTGTAGGGTTTTAAAATAATGTTTTTTTTTCACAGTACGGAGGCCCCGCCGCCGGCGCCATGGGGAACCTGCCCTCCTCTGGAGGGCCCCAGTGGCACCCTCCCTCCCTTGCCAAGTAAGTACAGTACTTAAGTAATGTACAGTAGGTAATGTTTCTCTCTCTCCTCTACTCTGCCTTATCTACTGCACACTAAAGACTCCATTGCTCCCTATTGTCCAGAGGTTAAAGTGAGCCAGAACAGGGTGGAAGTGCGTTCCTTCAGTTCCATTTTGAGACAGAACCAGTTCCACCTCCTCCGGCTCACCTAACCCAGGAGACGGCGAGCAGGGAGATGCAGGGCATTGCATTGGAGTCACTTTATAAGCGGGATATAAGGGGCATTCCTGGGGACATAAAGGGCACTACTACTGGGGGCATTTCTTTTATGGGCTCTACATAAGGGGCACTAACAGTACAGTGGCCATAGCATAAGGGGCAATACTACTGTGGGCATTGTATAAGGGGCGGTACCGCTGTGGGCATTATGTGTATTAGGGGTGCTACTGCTGTGGGCTTTGTGTATGAGGGGCACTAATGTGTGTCATAACATGAATAAGGGACACCCCTACAGTACAGTATGTGGTGGAATGTGAATAAGATTGTGCTACTGTGCATCATAATTTTAATTGGGTATACTTTAGTTTGGCCACGCACCTTGATTTTTGAGACAACGGCCCTTTATTGGGGGTGCACCTGCGGTGCACGTAATCCCGTTATTGCATAGGTGCCGGGAGGCCGGAGGTGGGGGGAGTTCCTCCTCCTTGCTAGGACCACCTTGCTTCCCAGCCATATTGTTTACTGAAAATTGTGCTGCCATTTTTTTTTTCAAAAGTCCAGCAACGCTCGCAGCTGGAGGACGCAGGCAGCCTTCCAGGTCCCAGAACAGCAGGAGGACACTGGAGAGGAAGGCGCAGCCCTCCCCAAAGTAAGAACAGTACTTTTTTTTGTTAAGGGCCAACTGTAGGCATACAGTACAGTATTCTGTCTCTCTGTCTCCATCTCCTCATCTCCTCCCACCCTGCCCCATCTATCCTATTGAAAATTGTGCTGCCACTTTTTTCCACAGTCCAGCAGGAGGAAGCCGAGCCAGCCAGCCCCTCGGGCCCCAGTACAGACAGCGGTGGGTGGACCAGCCCAGAGCAAACACTGTACTGTGCCTCCTGCTCCTCGGATGAGGAGGTGGCAGCAGCACTACCTCCTGCGTACACCAGGCCTCCCCCAGGCTGTAAGTACTGCACTGTAATGTACAACATGTTCTGTTGTTAATGATGATTTACAGTATGATGACCCCATGGATTGCTGCCCTAAGGACATTTTTATCTTCCCTCGAGTGGCTCAGTGTTGATAGTGTGATAGTATACGTAGTACTGTATATACTGTACAACATACAGTAATACTGTAGTTGTCAAGCAATCTCGCTGCTGTTCTTCCCCTGTCTTTATGTATGGATACTGTACAGTACTGTACCTTTCTTCGCATGGTGTCCAAAGTAGAGTAGGATAGCTACATTACCGTGGTTCCGGTATGAATGGTCGACCATGTTATGGTCGACAGTCATTAGGTCGACCACTATTGGTTGACATTGACATGGTCGACATGGGCACATGGTCGACACTTGAAAATGGTCGACACTTGAAATGTCGACACCTGAAAAGGTCGACATGAGTTTTTTTTACTTTTTTGTGTCATTGGCCTGATAATTACTACAGTACTATAACTGTGTGTGCACTTACAGTACCTACTGTATCAGCTGGATGTGCCATCCATTGGTATTAGTATTTATCCAACATTAGAGTACACAGTTCAATACATACAGTACTGTACAGTAATAATAATAATAATAATAATAATAATAATAATAATGTAATTTTATATGCATACTGTTCAAAAACTTAACCTGTATTACTGCTCTAATACTGTCCATTTTTTTTTTTTTTTACAGTGCTACTACAGAGAATCCGCCAGTTGCTGTCGATAGCAAATAGATTATTTGATCGAATTTTGGATAATTTTTAAAATTAATTTATTTTGTTTTTGTTTAGTATAATAATAATAATTTGTATTTGTCGGTGTGCGTTGCAAATTTATTCCTCTCTTGAATGAATTTTGCTAAATGTACAGTAGTTCAGTGCATGGTGGGAAGAAGATAAAATAATTATAAGGCGCCCATAACTTTATTGCAATTACATAAACCTTTTTCTTAAGCTAGCTTATCACTAAAATAAAACAACACCACACACTGAAATAAAGACACGGACACGGTAGCTGGAGTTAAAGGTCAGACGATGTTTATTGATCGCTGACCAACTCTTTAAACTATAATTGTGATCGAATTAGAATTAATTTAGATTATAGATTTAAATTTAGCTTGGAGGATGGCAACAGAAAGTCGCTACCAGACACCAGCACCAGTCACCTAGATGAAACCACCAAACCAAGGAGGGGAGTACCCAGACCCGCCTCCTTCCCGCATAACCCGCATTGTGCTGGCCTCACCCCTCTTTTCTCTGGCAAATGTTCGGTTCCCGCAGGGGAACGTCTAAATGTCCAACCGCAAGAGAAGGACACACCTGCCGTCCTTCTAAAGAGGGTGCCCCACAATGACCACTTATGCCTGTGTGACAGCTGGTTGGTAGCGACTTCCCGCCAATCTGGCTTTCAATAGCCAACTGTAGGAACCAAAACAATCGATGCAATTCGGGAGGGCAGGCGGGCATACAATGAATGGCAAGAGGAAGTCTGAGGCAAATGGCTCTGCCCTATATACTATCCTAAGACCAACCTATTAAGCTTGATTGACAACCCTCTAATCCAATAGGAAAAACCACAGGAAAAACTGATCTGCCTAGCAACTGCTTAGTCATTCAACAACCAATCACAAAAAGTTGTGCTCTTATATGGCCTCAGGCTTATGCAGCCTTCAGCTTATCTAAGGCGCCCATAACTTTATTGCGATTACATAAACCTTTTTCTTAAGCTAGCTTATCACTAAAATAAAACAACACCACACACTGAAATAAAGACACGGACACGGTAGCTGGAGTTAAAGGTCAGACGATGTTTATTGATCGCTGACAAACTCTTTAAACTATAATTGTGATCGAATTAGAATTAATTTAGATTATAGATTTAAATTTAGCTTGGAGGATGGCAACAGAAAGTCGCTACCAGACACCAGCACCAGTCACCTAGATGAGACCACCAAACCAAGGAGGGGAGTACCCAGACCCCGCCTCCTTCCCGCATAACCCGCATTGTGCTGGCCTCACCCCTCTTTTCCCTGGCAAACGTTCGGTTCCCGCAGGGGAACGTCTAAATGTCCAACCGCAAGAGAAGGACACACCTGCCGTCCTTCTAAAGAGGGTGCCCCACAATGACCACGTATGCCTGTGTGACAGCTGGTTGGTAGCGACTTCCCGCCACCAAGGTTTACAAACCGCCACCGCCATCCGCAACCAGCAACAATAACCAACTAAGAACAAACTAAATAGCCCTACCGAAAAGGACCAAAAATATCCTCCAGGAAAATCTGCACTCCGTCCGGAGAAAGATGAACCCCATCCTCCTTGTAGAACTGCCGATTACGTAGCACAAGTAAAGGATGCCTGACCGCTACCCCATCTATGCCCTGACAAAAAGAGACACTGCCGAATTCACCTTCTTGCGGGCCTTCTCCAGCGCCGAGAAACGCACCGCCCCGCGCCAATGAAAACGCGGCACTATCTCCGACCAAACAATGCGCACTCCGACCAAACAATGCGCACTCCTGGCCAGTGACAACGAATCGCCACCAAATCCGCCTTAACGGATAAAATCAAATCTATGCCCTTAACTCGACCTAAATCATTACCACCTAAGTGAAGGACAATACAACTAGGGCGACCCAGCGGCGCTCACGGGAAAAAAGGAGCCGCAACAAGTCCCCCCATCGCATACCTCTGACACCTAACCATCGAAATTCCCTAGACCCAAAAACATCAGCTGCCCTAAGTGCCATGGGATGCCTCGCCGCCCAAAAAATATAGGAATGGCCCACCAGTCATACATGCTCCCCAAAATCGACGATAGCTGAAAAAGAAAACATCCTAACATCAGAATTGTGAACACAATACATACATAATGCATAACGAACCAAAAAACCCAAGTGAAGGAGAAAAATCAAAAAACCTCCCGTGGACCTTGAAAGAACAGCCAATTGAAATTAGGCCCCCTCGGAGGAAAAATTTTAAAAATTCACTTCACACCCTCGATTCCTGAACGGTAAGCGTTCAAAAACCGACGAGTAAACACGTTTTTGGGTTAGCGCAACAGGCGCACCTATAACTTATCCAAACGGACATAAGACCTATAGGAGGCAGACTTCCAACGGCCCAGCTCCCGAATAGCCGCAGGGGATGAACCCGTAGCCGCTGCACGGGTAGCCGCCCCAATCCGCAAGGAGTGGGTACCGAAGACCGCCCCCCACAAGCCCAATGCCGCCAAACATTTTTTTAAACACAGCAGCAAATGAAACTTCGTCAGCGGGCCAACCTGCGCGTGCACCAGCAACTGATCGCCCCCCGGAGGCCTCAACCGCATATACTCCTGCGTCAACCGCAGCGGGCAAACGCCCGTTTCCTCCTGGGCCGCCAAGGACACCCAGCGACCCCGACCTGTTTGATCTGTCTTGGACCGCACAATCCTACAGAGCAACAGGCCATCCTGCAGGCGCACATTTTCGTAAAGCAGACCCGACTCCCGAGATGCCTTGCTGCATGCCACTAACTCGTTCACTCGGAAAGCCCCCCAAAAAAGGCCAGGGCATACGCACAACTAAACAAAGCCACCTCGAATTCCGAGGTCGCAATTTGAGGCAGCACACGCAGCAACTCTGTTAGAAGCTGCAACGTCACGGGTCTACGGGAGTCCGCGGGCGCCGGACGCAACCTAGCCCAACCTTTCAGCGCTCTGGAAAGGACAAAAAGACCCAGTGGGGTCCGTCATCCCGTGGAGCCGCGAGTGAAAAGAAATGCCCGCAAGGGCAGATGCCATGGCCGCTATTGACCTACCGGTTTGGTAATGTTCCCAAACAAAGGCCATCAAAGCGTCAGCCGAGGACTCACCTGCTACCCTGTACCTACTTTGAAAGACCGACCAATCACGCCAGGCTGCATCATACGCCCTGAGAGTGGAGGGAGCCAAAGCACACCTGGCCAGAGCAGCTAACCTGATTCGACAATCTGCCAGACAGAAGGCGGGCACTGTAAACCCTCCGCCACCGCTCCCGGAACCAACGCCCGGAACTTGTCAAATTGGAACCGAGACAATGCATCAGCAATTCCGTTGTCGATTCCGGGAACGTGACGGGCCCTGAAATTAATATTGCGCCGCAAGCAAACTAACACTAGATGCCGTAGCAGCCTCAGAGCCTGCGGAGAGGAGGAACGCTGATTATTAATCGCATGTACCACCCCCAAGTTGTCGCAACGAAACAAGCTGTCCCTATTCGCGAACTGGCAGGCCCATAATTCAAGAGCCACTATGATCGGGAACAATTACAGCAAAAGGAGGTTCTTGATGAAATCCCGCGTCACCCAAGAGGCTGGCCAAGCAGCAGCGCACCATGCCCCAGCAAAAAACGCCCCAAAACCTTGACTGCCCGAGGCATCCGTGAACAATTGGAGCCGTTTACTGGAACAACAAGGCGAAGGCCACAAAACCTCCCTGTTAAAGGACCCCAGTAAAGAGACCCAAATCCGCAAATCATCCCTGATCTCGCGGGAAAGGTACACGGTGTGATGCTGCCGCACCGTCCCCGCCGTGGCCCGCTCAAGTTTGCGACAGAAAATCCTCCCCATGGGGATAATCCGGCACGCAAAGTTGAAAGAACCCAGCAAAGACTGCACCTGCTTAAGCCGAACCCTGCGTTTGCCTAAACTGTCAGTAATTAAACCCAAAAGCTTACGCACTTTATCATCGGGTAGGCGACAGCAAACCCCCACCGTGTCTATTTCAATTCCTAAATAGCTAAGACAAGTGCAAGGGCCCTCACACTTGTCCGGCACGACGGGCACCCCTAGACTTTCGAACAAGGATCTAGCCACCAACAGAATATCCCCACAGATCGAACTGCCCCCCGGGCCCACAAAGAGAAAGTCGTCCAGGTAGTGAGCCACCCCGCGTTGACCGGAGGCGGACTGGACGCACCAGTGCAAAAATGTGCTAAAACTCTCAAAGTAGGCACAGGAGACCGAACAACCCATGGGGAGACACCGATCGACGTAAAACTCGCCCCCTATTTTGAAACCCAGAAACCGCAGGGAATCCGGATGCAGTGGAAAAAGCCGGAAAGCCGACTCCACGTCCAATTTTGCCAACAAGCCCCCCGGACCACAATCCCGCACCAAGCGCAGAGCGTCATCAAAAGACTGATAACGTACCCTGCACATAGCCTGCGGAATAGCGTAGTTAACCGAAAAGCCCGGAGGGTGCGACAAGTGCTGTATCAGGCGAAACTTGCCCGTGGCCTTCTTGGGCACCACCCCAAATGGGGAAATGCACAAGGAGGGCAGCGGGGGAAAGGCGTGGGGCCCCGACCTTCCGCCTGACCTCTTGCGGGAATTCGCGCGCCGATCTCAAATTCTGGCGCGCCACCACGTGCACCGAATCCGAAATGGGCAAACGAAAACCGTGCATAAAAAAAACCCCAAGAGGAATGACGCTGCCGACCTGTCAGGGTATAAGCTCAGCCAGCGCCGCAACTTGGGAACTCGAATTGGGGAAAAGGCCTTACTTGCCAATTCCCCCGGTCTCGGCAGGAGCGGAGGGCTTACCGCTCGCCGCCGAGGTGCAATCTTTGGCCAGGTGACTGGCCCCGCACAACCTGCACGAGTGGCGAAAACGACAATTCACCCCATTGACGCAATTTCCCTCGTTGTAGGCAAAACACTTCCCTTTCCCTATCAAGCGGGAACCCAGCGCCCCGGCCGCCCCGGGCTTCTTGACCGTGACGTCCGGGGCGGGCTTAACCTGCTGCCTGACCTCCAACCACACCTCGACATCCTTAAAACCCGCGGGCAGGGTGGGGTTGCCATCCTGATTGCGACGGAATTTCTCATCGTAATCCCGCCAAGCGTAACCCTTGGATTTCAAGTACATGTCATGTACTAAAAACAAATATTTCACTAAATTGTGATACTCCGCGGGTCGCGATTCCGTGTAGCAAGCAGTAAAAACCAAAAACCCTCGCAACCACTGGTGAAAATTGCGGAAAGCATTTTCCCCAATGCCGCCCGGTTTCTTAGCTGCGTCGCAACCCTGCCGCATCTCATCCTTAAGGGTGAAGATGTCAACGTACTTCCCCTTCCGGATTTTTTCTCGCATTCGCTTACGAACCCCCCGCGTCACCGCCGTGTTGGCGCACTGCACCATCTCCGCATAACGGGGGGGGGGGGGGTGTCAATGGGAACTGCAGACGCTGGCGCTGCCCTTTTCTGTGATTCCTTTGCCATGCGCCGCGCGATGAGTCTAGCTAATTTACGCGGGCGCCGCGGAGAGCCTGAAGAAACACTGCTAGATGATGAGGAAGAACAACTAGATGAACTGTGTAAAGGAAGGGCATGCTCACCAGTGTTAGAAGAACCCGGAACAGCGTCGTCCGTTGCACCCGACTCAGTTGGTGGCCGAACTTCCCCCGTTGCTGCCGCGGCCGCGGCCCTCTGCGTACTTCGTCCCCCACGCGACATAGCCCCGGAACCGGCCAGCACCTGTGAGGGAGAAACAGAAGGGACAACAGGCGTGGGGGAAACCAGCGCATCAATGGTAATGGGGTGAGCATGCAGGGGAGGAGGCCAAGCCCAGCCGCCCCGCGGCGGAGGGCCGGCGGGGAGCGGCGGGGGAGGACCCCCAACTGAGGGGTACCCGACGGCGTGGGGGAAGGCAGCCCCGACCCCCGCAGCGCCCCCCATGGAGTAAGCAGGCCGCCAAGAAGGATGCGACATGTAACCGCCCGCCCCTGAAAATCCGGATGAAACCGGGGGGAACTGTGAAGGGGCAGGAAGGGGCGGCAAAATTTGCGCCAATTGATTGGCTCCAGCTAGGGGCGGGCCCGTGATGCGAGCCCGAAAAGGCAGGGAGGGGAACCGTAACCCGGGGGGCCGCCGACCGACCATGTGGGCCGGACGCCGGAGCCCGAGCCGTCAAAGTAAGGGTAAAATTGTGGTGTGGACGCCACCGTTAGGCCCATGGAGGGTGCTCCAGCAGCTGCAGGGAACGCCGGCGCAATAGGCCAAGGAAGGCTACCGGGGAAAAATTGGTCCCCAGCGAAACCTTGAGGCGCGTCCATCGAATGGGCAGGGCCGGGTAGGTGGTAAGCCGCCGCGATGGACGACTGAGTCGCCACCAACTGCAGCGCCCCCGGCGGGCCGGGAGGAGGCGCCTGGAGCCCGACGCCCGGGGACGATGACACGGGCAGCCGCGCAAAGGGCGACCGGGGGCCCAGCCAAAAGGCCCCCGATGCGGGACTCCCATCCGGGAACCCCAGCCATGCAACCGCAGGAGGGGCGGGCGCTGCGGCAGCACCAGCCACGCCCCCCACTCCTGAAACACCCGGTAGCGCCCCCGGCACCCCATTCCCTATTCCGTAACTGGGTACTACAGGCCCCTCCGCAGACAGGGGTACCTGTACCCCACAAACCGTACTGGGGACAGAGGGCACCTCACCCTGCTGCCCCAGACTCATATTCCCCACTGTTGGCCCTGCCCCCCCCTCGCCCTCCGCAGCCCCGCCGCGGCCGCCCGGCACCACGTGGGCGCCCGAGCCGCCGCTCAGAGCCGCTGTCGGGGAAGGCGGAGGAGACCCGGCGCTGCCCAGCGCGCCGGGCGAAGGAGCTGTAGATGCAGCTGCAGCAGCCGGGGACGCCGGTGACCGCGGCCCGGCCGAGCCGCTCGCCCCAGCAACACGTGCAGAGCGGCCGCTGGCCGCCTGCCTCGCGCTGACAGGGTAGCAAGTAGTCGTGGCCCGACCCTGCCGCATGCCAGCCGCCGCCGAAAGGAGTCTCCTAGGGGCCGCACTGCGGGAACGGGAGTGGGGGGCGCCCACGGCCTCCACGAGGCGGGTGGGGGGAGCGGAGCGGCGCGGGCGCGGCATACCAGGGGGGAGAGGGGGAACCAATAAATACAATATAATAAAATGTCACAGGAAGAATCACTGAAAAAGAAAAGGGTGGAAGGGGGGGGAGGGGTGCAGAACAGAACAGCTAATATAGAAAGGAAAAACAGCAATGAAATAACAGTGCCAATGTACTTAACCTTCCTGGGCCATACAATGAATGGCAAGAGGAAGTCTGAGGCAAATGGCTCTGCCCTATATACTATCCTAAGACCAACCTATTAAGCTTGATTGACAACCCTCTAATCCAATAGGAAAAACCACAGGAAAAACTGATCTGCCTAGCAACTGCTTAGTCATTCAACAACCAATCACAAAAAGTTGTGCTCTTATATGGCCTCAGGCTTATGCAGCCTTCAGCTTATCTTATTTGTACAGTACTGTACTGTATGTTCACAACATGTCACATGCAGAAGCAGGATGACCGGAGGATCCCCTCTCTGCAGGACTCCGGTAATATACTCACCAGCCTTCTGACTTCTGGCTCTGTTAGTGGGTGGCGGCAGTGCTGCAGGAGTGAGCGCTGGCCAGGCTTGGGCTATGTTCAGTACCCTCAGGAGCTAATGGTGTCCTGTCAGCGGAAGCAGAGCCATGGAACTGTTATGATTCCAGCACTCTGGTCAGAGGAGATCTTTTTGCGAGGACCGGAGCACTGGAACGAAATGCTGGGGAAGGGAGCGGGAATGGAAAATAGCCCCTTGCGCCCTAACTCCGTTGTCTCACCCGTGCTGTCAGAAATCCCCTGCGAGACTATGGTTGCTTGAGCCCATGGCAGCCGCGTTTGAAGGGCGGATTATGTCTACCCAACTCTGATGCCCCCCCAGGTCTTAATGAGAGACAAAGGGAAATCCGAGACAGGGTGATAACAAGGGGCCCTCTGACTAAACAACCAGGCCAGGGGCTACAACCTAATTTAAAACTAGAATATGTGCGGAAACACCGCCAGGGAAAAGGACAACCAAAATATCCACTTCTCCTACCCGGCACCGCCGAGTTCCAGAGAGGACTTGTGGAAGCGGAACCCTCCGCAAATGCTCCAAGAACAGAATATTATAAAGATAAAGCGGCTGAGCCGCAACACACGGCAGAGCCGCAACTCACGAAACACCACTCGATATTAAAGGTGATCAGTCAGGACTACTGGGGACCAAACGACTTCCAGGGATGAGATGACAACTCCCGAATACAGGACTTCTGAGGACAGGAATGACCGGATACAGCAGGACTGGAACAGACTCTCAGCAAACCAAAGCAGCATGCAGGAAGCTATTACCGGCGTCTGTGAGAAGCACTGGGAAGGTATTAAACAGGGAATCCTCCAATCAGCTGCTTAGAGCCTGAGGACAAGTGTGTGTGCTTGTTAATTAGGCCCTGCAACGGGGAACGCGGTCCGCCCGTGGCGTCCCCGTTGCTAGGGTCCGTGCGGCTCAGCGCGCCTGGCGTCTAGCGTTGCTAGGGAGCCGGCGGCTGAACGCGCACGGCGTCCCTAGTTGCTAGGCGCCGGGCCGCGCGGACATGCGGACCCCGGCGCCTAACAGGAACTTAATGAGAAGTTGGTTCCTACTTCTTCCCCTAAAGGCCCGTATTCACGGGCCGATGTGGGAGAGATGTGTGCTGAGCGAACCGCTCAGCACACATCTCTCCCACCGCTCAGCACAGCGCGATGTGCGCTGTGCGTGCGGGGTGAGACAGGGGTGCCGCTCATTTCACCCAGCGACCTGCTAGATTGGCCTGCATGAAGGCCAATCTAGCAACAGCGATAGCGATGCGCGGGGCTGCGCATCGCTATCGCTGTGGGGGGTACACACGGAGCGATCATGCTTAAAATCTAAGCAATCTAGTCAGATTGCTTAGATTTTAAGTAGCGATCGCTCCGTGAGTACCCCCTTAAGTCCCACGAAGCAGGGAGACTGTTGCCAGCAGCATCCTCTAGGACGTTAGAGAAATACAGGCGTTCTGAAACATACAGTATCTGAGTGAGCCTAATAACGAGTATACTGTGAGATACTGTATGACATACTGTACAGTATGCTGTATCCGAAGTGGTGCATTCATGAACAAACTCCATATGCACTGCAGTAACCTTTTTGGTTGCTTTAAGAAATGTCATTTACAATATGGCTATCCCTGCCCCCCAGTCAAAACCTGTTTCTGCAGACACTACTGTTTTTAATTAGCAGCTGTGAATGTGTATTCAGAATAAAGTGGATTAACTCTATTGTTTAGAAATGAAGTGTCTGCAGAAATGGTGTTTGACTGGGGTGGAGGGACAGCCATACAATACTGTATGTTATAAATGACATTTGTTAGCAAACAGAAAGCCCTCCTTGTGATACATTTCTCTGTGAGTGATAAATTGCACCAGCAAATCAGTTCATAACTGTCATTTTTCAAAAACAGTCTGTAACATGACAGTTAGGAGCTGATTGGCTGGTGCAATGTATTGCTCACAGAGAAATGTATCACTCATTGATAAATGAGACCAATATATTTGCTTATCCCTTCAACTTTATTTTGGGTATATACAGTATGATTGAGCCTAATAAGAGGTATACTGTTAGATATGACCCTGCCTGTTCCAGGTGATACAGTACATTCAGCCAATGTGATTGCATTCTGGCATGCAATCTTGGGTGATAATGCAATATTTAATACACCAATACATTGTGTTCTAGGATTAATGACATCCAAACAATGATATGAATTCAAACAAAATATATTTATTGTAAAAACTTTTTATACATACAGTACATGTTTTGGGATACTGAGTTCTGAAACTTGAATGGCAGACTGAATGAAATGAGAAAGTTGAAAATACAGTGGACTGGTGAAAAATGGTACCTACCGGTAAATCCTTTTCTCGTAGTCCGTAGCGGATGCTGGGGTCCACATTAGTACCATGGGGTATAGACGGGTCCACCAGGAGCCATTGGCACTTTAAGAGTTTAAGAGTGTGGGCTGGCTCCTCCCTCTATGCCCCTCCTACCAGACTCAGTCTAGAAACTGTGCCCGAGGAGACGACATACTTTGAGAGAAGTACTTAACACAGATAGTGGTGAGATTCATACCAGCTCACGCATACAAGGCACGTCAAGACAACTAGCTTGAACTATTCAGCAACGGCAGCCAGGTCTTACCTGTTCTATGAACCTGCAGGAAAGTAGAGGCCACCAGCAGCACTTGGGGGGTCCGTTGTAGTCAAGGCAGCTGGTCCCTCACAGAGCTCTGGCACACACTGGGAGGATCTAGCACTACAGGCAGCGTCATAGTCCCAGAGGAGCTGCACCACAGGGAGCCATCAGCCGAGCCCCACTGATGGAGCTACAGTATGTAAGGGGCAGATGTACAGGGGCTGCTCGGGCAGGAAACCAGATAGGGATGATAACCAGCGAAGCCAAACCTCCTTTTCCAGGCATCCAATCAGGGAGGGTCAGACAGCAGTGTCACGCCCCCTCTTGATCCGTCCCTGCAGCCCTGTCACTGAGGCAGAGTTAGAGATGCCTCATCTTCTTGTTTTTTTCAATGGGCTTTTCCTGCCCGTAGCCGTGGCCCCACCCCCCGCTCTGTACAGTTTATCATTATCAGTGGGAGGCAGCGCACTCGCTGCCTCATATCCAGGTATTTCCAGGTTTTACTACAAAAAGGAGTAGATTAATACAAAGAAGTTACTTATATCACAGAGTCTGTATTATAAATATCTTCTTTGTTATATTGTAAAAATCTCAGATCGGAATTTGACAGGGGAGGCAGAGCCTCCCCTGCCTCCCCTGACTGCACGTCCCTGGTGAGTCCCCAGCGAGGCGACTCACAGTATCTCACTGGTTCAGTATCACTGAACCATGCCGTTTTTGCCTCGCCAGGAGGGTGGGCGGCAAGCAACGCGGGACCCCGTTGAATACGAGAAAGCAACTTCTCCTATAAAACGTGTGAAAAGTCCCATTTTCAGAACCTTCTGGCCCCTTTGTCCGGCATTGAATACCCCCTTAGTGTACTAAGGTGGAAACTAATTCAAATTATAACACAAAATAACTGTAAATTATATAAAAACTTTAATAAAAAAACTGGAAGGAAAAAAACAAAAAATATTTTTTTTTAATAAACAACGTAAAATATACAAAAACATTTGTCGGACCACTGCCCTCAGTATAAGGACCAATCGCCGGAGTTGGTCTGTGAAAATAAAACACAATATACAGTATTAGAACAGTAAGACAGGTTGAGTACTGTACAGTATACTGTACAGCACTTTATCAAAGTTTATGAACAGTATGCATGTAAAATAACATTATTATGACTGTACCCCTAGTCAGGTTGTCCGGGCCATAGCGCCCTGGTCCTGGAACTTGGCCGGTACCTGTTTTATGGGAAAAAAGATAAATGACTGTAAATACTGTACTATACCAGGCCCCCAAGGAACCCTATAAAGCACAGTTTACATGACGTCATGATGTTGCACAGCAGAGACATGGGGAGGCTCAGCCACAGGAGCAGAGAAAGGCTAAATGACAAGGGGAAGCTGAGGCACAGCGGGAGGTGTAGGATAAGAGGCACAGGGTGGGGAATAAGGTTTAGAAACAGTGGTGAAATGAGCCTTAACTTAACAAAAATGTCTTACCGGGACGAGACCTACAGTATAGACCATGTCATCCAAGCAATGACGGTCGACCTAATGACCGTAAACCGGCACACGCATACAGTGAGCTCAGTGGTAATGAATAATAATGAGTGATACTGAAGTGGGGGAGATGCAGAATGCTACATTGAGTTTGACAGTGTAAGGAGCACTAATTCACAATACAGTACCTGTACAGGGTGGTCTTCAGTATGCCGAATGTCGGGATCCTGGCGCACAGTATACCGGCGTCGGAATCCCGACACCCGGCATACCGACATATATTCTCCATCGTGGGGGTCCACGACCTCCCTGGAGGGAGAATAAAATAGCGTAGCGCACGTAGCGCTCCAACGTGCCCTCAAGGGGCTCCTTTGCGCTCGACACACTGTCGGTATGCCGGCGGTCGGGGTCCCGGCGCCGGTATGCTGGTCGCCGGGAGCCCGGCCGCCGGCATAACATACTACACCCCCTGTATAAGTACATTAAGCTTAGATGTAAAACCTGTTTATGCTAAGAAATGTCAGGTATCAGTACACAATCTAAAGACAAAAGGGGTAATTCTGAGTTGATCGCAGCAGGAACTTTGTTAGCAGTTGGGCTAAACCATGTGCACTGCAGGTGGGGACAGATATAACATATTATTATTATTACATTTTATTTATAGGGCGCCACAAGTGTTTCGCAGCGCCGTACAAAGGACAGTACAGGGAGACAAAACTTAGCATAACAGTAAATAAATAACAAAAATGGAGTGCAGGTAACAAAGAGCAACACAGTTCTCAAAACATAATACAGCTTAGATGTAAGTAGCGAAGGAGTAATCATTGTACTACTTGGGGCTGGCGGCCATAGATAGAGATGAGCCTTTACCAGCAGGATAGAAAGCAGGTAAAGATGGTCGCTGAGTGAAATGTGTCAAGAAGAGGGTTTAGACAAGAGGAAAGAGGGCCCTGCTCTGAAGAGCTAACAATCTAGTGGGGAGGGGCAACAGACAGATGACATGAGGTACAAGCAAGCAGGTAGAAGCCTGATGGTGGTATGCGAGCAAAGCAGAGATGTCCAAGGCATGGGGCAGGGGGATGGAGGAGCAGCCTAAGGACTAGGTTATGCATTGGAGGGGTACGCTTTGATAAGTAGGTGGGTTTTCAATGCCCGTTTGAAGCTTTGCAAGGTCGGGGAGAGTCTAATGGAGCGGGGGAGCGCATTCCACTGAAGGGGTGCAGCACGGGTAAAATCCTGAACTCGTGCATGGGAAGCAGTGACCAAGGCAGAGGAGAGGCGACGGTCATCAGCCGACCGTAGTGGGCGGGAGGGAGTATGAACGGAGAGGAGGTTGGAGATGTAGGGAGCAGTGGAATTAGAGATGGCCTTGTATGTGAGGGTGAGGAGTTTGAAGAGGATTCTGTAGGGGAATGGGAGCCTGTGTAGATTTTGTTGAAGGGGAGTGGCAGAAGTGGAGCGGCGGGAGAGGAAGATGAGCCTAGCTGCAGAGTTGAGGACAGATTGGAGGGAAGCGATGTGGGAGCAAGTGAGGCCAGTGAGGAGCACATTGCAGTAGTCAAGTCATGAGATGACCAGTGAGTGGATGATAAGTTTAGTTGCACTCAGGGAGAGAAATGGCCTGATGCGAGCAATGTTGCGTAGCTGGAACCGACATGATTGCGCCAGAGCTTGGATGTAGGGTGCAAAGGACAGGGAGGAGTCAAGAGTGACGCCCAGGCAGCGGAGTTGGGGAACGGGGGAGATGATAGTGTTGTCAACAGTGATAGAGATATTTGTAGGGGGTGTTGCTCTGGCTGGGGGAAAGATAATAAGTTCAGTTTTATCCATGTTGAGCTTCAGAGAGCGCTCAGACATCCAGGAGGAGATGGCAGAGAGGCAGCTGGAGACCTGAGAGAGGACAGAGGGGGACAGATCAGGAGAGGAGAGGTAGAGTTGTGTGTCATCAGCATAGAGGTGGTATTGAAGGCCAAATGAGTTAATGAGCGCACCCAGGGAAGAGGTGTAGAGGGAGAACAGAAGGGGGCCTAGGAAACAACCCTGAGGGACACCAACAGGAAGGATGGAAGGGTTTGAGGTGGTTCCAGAGGCAGACACAGAGAAGGAGCGGCTAGTGAGGTATGAGGTAAACCAGTCAAGGACGGTGCTAGAGAGGCCAACATTTTGGAGTGTGCGGAGGAGGAGAGGGTGATCCACGGTGTCAAAGGCAGCAGAGAGGTCCAGAAGGATGAGCAAAGAGAAGTGGCCCTTGGATTTGGCCGAAAGCAGGTCACTGGTGACTTTCACCAGGGCGGTCTCGGTGGAGTGGAGTGGGCGAAAGCCAGATTGTAGTGGATCAAGGATGGAGTGGTCAGAGAGGTAGCTTGTGAGACAGCTGTAGACCAGTCGTTCAAGTAGTTTGGAGGCGAAAGGGAGAAGAGAGATGGGGCGGTAGCTAGTGAGTGATGAAGGGTCTAGGTTGGCTTTTTTGAGAATAGGGGACACCAGAGCATGTTTGAATGGTGAGGGAAAGATGCCAGTAGAGAGCGATAGGTTAAAGAGGTGAGCAAGGTGGGAGCAGGCAGTGGGGGGGAGGGAGCGGAGAAGACGGGAGGGGAGGGGGTCCAAGTGGCAGGTTGTGGGGGGAGAGGATAAGATGAGGGAGTGGACTTCCTTGTCTGAGGTGGGACGGAAGCAGGACAGGGTGGGATAGATGGACGGGAGGGATGGTGGGAGCAGGGGGGCAGCAGAGGGGTGACGGGAGGAGATGTAATTTTGAATATCCTCAATTTTGGAGATGAAGAAGGAGGCAAAGTCAGTGGGAGTGAGGGAAGAGGGGAGGGGAGGAGGAGGGGGGCGAAGGAGAGTGTTGAAAGTTTCAAAGAGTCGGCGTGGACTGGAGGACTGAGAAGAGAAGAGTTTTTGGAAAAAGGATTGCTTGGCGAGAGAAAGAGCAGAGCTATAGGAAGAGAGGATAAACTTGAAATGGAGAAAGTCCGCCAGAGAGTGGGATCTCCTCCAGGAGCGTTCTGCAGACCGTGAACATTTTTGTAGGAATCGTGTGAGTTTGGTGTGCAACATGTGCAGAGAGAGATAGATTTGGGTGTGGTGAGTTCAATCTGCAATCTAAATTGCAGTGTAAAAATGAAGCAGCCAGTATTTACCCTGCACAGAAACAAAATAACCCACCCAAATCTAACTCTCTCTGCAAATGTTATATCGCCCCCCCCCCCCTGCAGTGCACATGGGAGGTCATTCCGAGTTGTTCGCTCGCAAGGCGATTTTAGCAGAGTTGCTCACGCTAAGCCGCCGCCTACTGGGAGTGAATCTTAGCATCTTAAAATTGCGAAAGAAGTAATCGCAATATTGCGATTACACACCTCGTAGCAGTTTCTGAGTAGCTTCAGACTTACTCGGCATCTGCGATCAGTTCACTGCTTGTCGTTCCTGGTTTGACGTCACAAACACACCCAGCGTTCACCCAGACACTCCTCCATTTCTCCGGCCACTCCTGCGTTTTTTCCGGAAACGGTAGCGTTTTTTTCCCACACGCCCATAAAACGGCCTGTTTCCGCCCAGTAACACCCATTTCCTGTCAATCACATTACGATCGCCAGAACGATGAAAAAGCCGTGAGTAAAATTACTAAGTGCATAGCAAATTTACTTGGCGCAGTCGCAGTGCGAACATTGCGCATGCGCATTTAGAGGAAAATCGCTGCGATGCGAAGATTTTTACCGAGCGAACAACTCGGAATGAGGGCCATGGTTTTGCCCAACTGCTAAAAAATTTCCTGCTGCGATCAACTTGGAATTACCCCCAAAGGCCCTTATTTAGGTTTGTTAGCAAACCAAAAAAGTTAGCAATTGCGCAAAACCATGTGCACTGCAGGTGGGGCAGATGTAACATGTGCAGAGAGATTTACAGTAGATGTGGGTGGGGTTGTGTTCAAACTGAAATCTAAACTGCAGTGTAGAAATAAATCAGCCACTATTTACCATGCACAGAAACAATAGAACCCACTCAAATCTAAATCTCTCTGCGCCTGTTACATCTACACCCCTGCACTGCACATGGTTTTGCCCAATTGCTTTCTTTTGTTGGTTTGCTGACAAACCTGAATAACCCCCAAAATCCATATACTGATGATGATGTTGAGTCATTTATTATGTCTATTGTTGCCGACTGCCGGTTGTGTGTATTCAGTAGGGCTAATTTGTTTTTAACAATGACAACAACCCCAATTAGTGCACCACGCTCGGCACAGGTTACTATGGTTCCGGTATGAATGGTCGACAGTCATGAAAAGGTCGTCATGGAATTTTTAACTTTTTTAACCTTTTGTCCATGTCGAACATGTCACTGTCGACCATTAGTGGTCGACCTAATGAATGTTGACTTAATTATGGTCGACCATATGATTGGATACCGGTCACTATTCCCATTCGTAACCCATGTGGATCGTAAAATAAAAACATTTTAGAAAAATGCATGTCAACCTTTTGTCATGTCGACATAGGCGTGCGCACGGGGGGTGCCAGGTGCGCACAGGCACCCCCTAATGTACGGCACCCCCGCACACACGCCGCCTTCTGCTGCTGCTGCCGCCGGCAGCAATTCCCGTTTCTGACGCTGAAGGGAGAAGAGCGCAGCGCGCGTCTCTCCTGCCCCTCACTGAGTCCCCGTCTCCGGTTGTCATTTAAAATGTCTCTCTGCTGTCAGCCAATCAGAGCTCGCGGACCGGCTCTTGATTGGCTGCCGGCTCGTGAGCTTTGATTGGCTGACAGCCAGGGACACAGTGAGTGAGGTGAGGCACAGGAGAGACGCATGGTGCGTTCTCCTCCCCTCAGCATCAGAGACGGGAACTGGCGTCAGCAGAGGAGGGTGAGCACCGCAGGGGGCATTTATGTATCTGGCAGCATGGGGGCATTTATGTATCTGGCAGCACTGGGGGCATATTATTTGGTCCCCGCTGGGGGCATTTATGTATCTAGCAGCTTGGGGACATTTATGTAACTGGCAGCTTGGGCACATTTATGTATCTGGCAGCACTGGGGGCATATTATCTGGCACCACAGGGGGCATTTATGTATCTGGCAGCTTGGGGGCATATATGTATTTCGCAGCACTGGGGGCATATGTATCTGGCAGCATTGGGGCATATATGTATCTGGCAGCACAGGGGGCATATGTATCTGGCAGCACTGGGGGCATATTATCTGGCACCACTGGGGGGCATTTATGTATCTGGCAGCTTGGGGGCATATATGTATTTAGCAGCACTGGGGGCATATGTATCTGGCACCGCTGGGGGCATTTGTGTATCTGGCACTGCTGGGGGCATATATATATCTGGCACTGCTGGGGGCATATGTGTATCTGGCACCGCAGGGGGCATATGTGTATTTGGCACCGCTGGGGGCATTTGTGTATTTGGCACTGCTGGGGGCATATATATATCTGGCACTGCTGGGGGCATATGTGTATCTGTCACCGCTGGGGGCATATGTGTATCTGGCACCGCTGGGGCCATTTATGTATCTGGCACCGCTGGGGACATATGTGTATCTGGCACCGCTGGGGGCATTTATGTATCTTGCACCGCTGGGGGCATATATGTATCTGGCACCACTGGGGGCATATGTGTATCTGGCACTATGAGGGCATATGTTTATCTGGCACCACTGGGGGCATATGTGTATATGGCACCACTGATGGCATTGAGTAAGGGGCACCACTGGGGGGCATATATGTGTCTGGAATTACTGGGGGCATATGTGTAAGGGGCACTAGACACAGCATGAAGGGAGGTGAAGGCTAATAGACACAGAGTGCAGGGGGCAGGCTGATAGGCAGAGTGCAGGGTGGGAGGCTGAGAGGCACAGAGTGAAGGGAAGACTGAGAGACACAAGTGAGGCAGATTGGAAGAGATGTGTGACAGGGAGACGCAGGCGAGAGATGAATGTGGATGACAGACAACACTGGGAGGGGATGATGGTTGGGGTGAAAGACAACGCAGGGAGGGGAGGTGAGGGTGTGCCTGAGAGACACAGGGAGTAGATGAGGGTATGGCTGAGAGACAAAGGGAGGAGATGATGGTGTGGCTGAGAGACACAGGGAGGAGATGATGGTGTGTCTGAGAGACACAGGGAGGAGATGATGGTGTGGCTGAGAGACGCAGGGGGTAGGAGGTGACATGAGTCTGGTTGAACCTCTGTGACATCATGATGATCTTCATCTTCTTCTACATCTTTTGGACCATGTAATTTCCTACATGAATAGTTATTAATGATAGAAGATGCCGTCTGCCCAGGGAGGACATTTCTTCAGAGGTTCCCCGTTGTGAGAAACCACCATATACTGTAAGTAAGGTGCATATGAAATGGAAAGGAATGCTCCCAGAGTGACGAGAAACAGGTGGTGTGTCTTGTTGACACGCTCACATTTGCAGTGGTCACGCCCCTTGTGGTATGTGATTTATATTGCTTTGAGTGCCAGTAGGAGGTGCTAGACATGCCCAATAGGCGGTGCTAGACACGCCCAGTAAGTGGTGCTAAACACATCCCTGCGACGGTGCACCCCCTAATAAAATGTTCTGCGCACGCCTATGCATGTCGACCTAGTCTACCATGTCTACCAAGAGGCCCTGTTGACCTAGACACCCTGTTGACCTACTTACTGTCGACCAATAGTTGTCGACCTAGACACTGTCGACCTAAGTATTGTCGACCCCAAGGCCGGATCCCCTGTACAGGTAAACCCCTGGCAATGAGCAGGTACAGTAATTTAAAAGTAATTAGAAGCCTTACTGTAGGACTTAATGTTTAATGGGCATTGCGGTGTGTGGCATAATGTATCACGGACATTGCGGTGTGTCATAATGTGTCACAGGCACTGGTGTTTCTATAATGGGTGCAATGTGTGCGGTGCACACGGGCCCCTGAGTCCAGAGGGGGCCCCCATCGCACACAGTGTACCCATTTGGGTAATACTCACCTCTCCGGAGTCCCGCGCCGACGTCACCGGTGCTGTTAAAACTCAGTGAAAATGATCCAGCGGCCATTTTCACGGAGTTCTGCGCATGCGCAGTAGAGAAATCTCTGGGAAAATGGCCGCCGCACCATTTTCCCGGAGATCTGTGAATGCGCAGTAGAGTCTGAGCCCTCTACTGTGAGGGGACACGGTGCACTAATTGGGGTTGCCCGTCATTTTACGAACAAAACAACACCAAAAACAAAAAACAAAACTAATGTCGACCTTCCAATCCTGTCGACCTAGGTACTGTCGACCAATAGTGGTCGACCTAAACATTGTTGACCTAGTTGCTGTCGATTCTATGATCCACACCTATATCACGGGCATTGTGGTATGTGGTATAATGTTTCGGGGGATTGCAGTTTGTGGCATAATGTATAAGTGGCATTGCGGTGTGTGGCATAGGGTATAACGAGCATTGCGCTATGTGTCTCAGGCATTATGGTGTGTGGTGTCCGGGCATGGTTCCGGTATGAATGGTCGACCATGTTAAGGTCGACAATAATTAGGTCGACCACTATTGGTCGATAGTGACATGGTCAACATGGACTCATGGTCGACACATGAAAATGTTCGACACATGAAAAGGTCGACATGGATTTTTGGACTGTTTTGGTGTCGTTTTCTTCGTAAAGTGATGGGGAACCCGAATTAGTGTACCGCGTCTCCTTGAATGGCTCGCTTCACTCGCCATGCTGCGGGCAAGGTGCCTCGCTGCGCTTGGCACAGGTTACTATTCCCAATTGTAGTCCACGTGGATGGTAAAGTATGAAATATGTAAAAATCTATATAAAAAAAAAAATCCATGTCGACCTTGAGTACAGGTCGACATGGTCATGTGTCGACCATGAGTACATGTCGACCACGTCACTGTCGACCAATAGTGGTCGACCTAATGACTGTCGACCTAAACATGGTCGCCTATCCAAACGGATACCTCTGGGCACAATTTCTAAACTGAGGTCTGGAGGAGGGGCATAGAGGGAGGGTCCAGCCCACACGTTTAAGGTCATTTAGTGCCGATGGCTCCTACAGACCCATCTATACCCCATGGTACTAAATTGACCCCAGCATCCTCTAGGACATTAGAGAAATGTACATTACTTAAATACAGTAGTAATAATGTGCAGTACTGGACTGTACTTACTCCTCAGGGACAGCCACAGTAATTCCAGTTTCCTGGGCTCCCTGGTGACCAGGTCACTCCACGTCCTCTGGAGTGACCTGAGGCTGCGGGACAGGCCATATTTTGCTCGGATCTCAAGGCGGGCTTTATTGTAAACCCGCTGCTTCTCCGAGTTAGTAGCAAATGGCCGGTCCCGCCACCTAAGCAGGATCAGAAGCTCCCCTCTAACGTAGCCTCTCCCTGCCATTTTTGCCTGATGTAAAATGCCGGATGCAGTCCGCGAACCGTGTACAAAACCTATTGTAGCCCACAATGCATGCACACTGAATTCGCTTCCCCACTGTCTGCAATGTGTTGTACCCATAACGGATTTTGTCCGATGTCTGTGTACAAAACATAATGGAGCCCAGCGGGAAAGAATAAACACACCAAATAAGTTTATTTCATAAAATATATATAAATATATAAATAAATACACAAAAAAAATTTCTGGTCTCACCAGGATTCGAACACATGATGTACGCATTGCAGCCAGACACTGTAACCACTATGCCACCACTGACCACACTATGGGTAGGCACTCCAGGTAAATGATGTCCGAAATGTACATGCTGTTTATGCTTCACCAATGAAAGATATTTTCCCCAATGTAACGACAATATTGATAGTGAACAAGTGCACCGTGGTTGGGGTAGGTGCTTTGTTTCAACGAGCTCATCAGGAACGAATAAACACACCAAATAATTTTATTTCATAAAGAAAAAAAATATATATAAATGAATCCCCCCCAAAAATAAAATTCTGGTCTCCCCAGGATTCAAACACAGGATGCACACATTGCAGCAAGACACTGTAACCACTATGCCACCACTGACCACACTATGGGTAGGCACTCCAGGTAAATACATGATGTGTTGTTGTGATGTGTTGTACTATTAACGGATTTTGTCCGGTGTCTGTGTACAAAACATAATGGAGCCTTCCAAGATGTCACATTAATGACATAGAGATCCAGTGGCATTGTGCATTACATATGTAGGGCCATTTGAAGCAAATGAACCAGAAATGATGTCCGAAATGTACATACTGTTTATGCTTCACCAATAAAAGATATTTTCCCCAATGTAACGACAATATTGATAGTGAACAAGTGCACCGTGGTTGGGGTAGGTGCTTTGTTACAATGAGCTCAGCAGGAACGAATAAACAGACCAAATAACTTTATTTCATAAAGAAAAATGTATGAAAAGATTTGGCAACTGCCAAAACAGCCTGTCTGCCAAGTACTGCTCCTTCTGTGCCAAAGGCTAAAAGTATTTCCTTTCGTCCCTTTCATCCTTCAGGTAAAGCAAAAGGTCAGGCATACCACAAACAAGCCTGCACTTCCAAACCTGGTAAGCCAAAGACCAAAAGAGCCTGGGCTGCCCGTCAGCCGGCTTCCTAGACCGATAAGCCTGCCGCATGACAGGTGGGCCTCCCCCTGGGGGACCCCAGGGTGGGGGGACAGCTTCTAGGGTATACCCAGGAATAGTTGAAGACCACTTCAGATGCCTGGGTATGGGAAGTCGTCACTCAAGGTTACGCCATAGCCTTCAAAAACCGTACCGTCATCGATTTTGCCTGACAGACGTCTCTTCGGACCAGACAAAGGCAAAGACTCTTCATTCGGTGGTACAGGCCCTCCTGGACACAGGAGTGGTAGTACAGGTGCCTCTTGCTCAGAGAGGCCAGGGGTACTATTCTCCGCTGTTTCTAGTCCCGAAACCGAATAGGTCCTCCCGGCCCATTCTTAACCTCAAGGCATTGAACAAGTTTGTGAGAATCTCCAAGTTCCGTATGGAAACCCTTCACTCTACCGTTCTGGCCTTGGAACCTGGGGATTATATGGTCTCCCTGGATATACAGGATGCTTACCTGCATATTCATATAGCAGTGTCGCATCCGCAATACCTGAGGTTTGCGGTTGGCAACCTCCATTACCAGTTTCGGGCGTTACCTTTTGGTTTAACCACGGCTCCGTGAGTCTTCACCAAAGTTATGGCGGTGTTGGCGGTGGTACTCCACCGTCAAGGGGTCAGGATCCTACCGTATCTGGACGACTTGTTGATCCTGGCAAATTCCCCAGAAATTCTCCTGAGTCACCTAGATCTGACTGTCCGGTTACTGCAAGCCCACGGGTGGCTCATCAACTGGAAGAAATCCTCCCTGGTCCCTGCTCAGAGCATGGTACACCTGGGAGCGCTATTGGACAGTCACAACCAGCGGTTGTTCTTGTCTCAGGAGAAAGTCCTGAAGATTCAGGAAAGGATTTGTTACTTCCTCTCTCATCCGCAAGTGTCGATACATTCGGCGATGCAGGTGCTGGGCCTCATGGTGCCTGCATTCAACATGGTGGAGTATGCTCAATTCCATTCTCGCCCCCTCCAGAGGCTGATTCTGGCCAAGTGGGATGGCCTGCCTCACCGGATCAGGTCTCAAATGATCTCATTGACTCCGGAGGTCCGTCTGTCGCTGTACTGGTAGATCCAGGACCAACGATTGTGCAGGGGCCGTCCGTTCTGGATATCTGACTGGGTCCTGTTGACGACGGATGCCAGTCTAAGGGGTTGGGGTGCGGTATTGGAGCAACACTCTCTTCAGGGTCAGTGGACCAAGGAGGAGTCTCTCCTCCCAATCAACATTCTGGATTTGCAGGCGGTCTTCAACTCATTGAACCTGGCCCAGCATTTAATTCAGAACCGTCCTGTTCAAGTACAGTCGGACAACGCCATCACAGTGGCTTACATAAACCATCAAGGCGTCACTGGAAGCAGCTTGGTAATGAAGGAAGTCTCACGGATTCTTCAATGGGCGGAACGCCATCTACCAGCCATAGCGGCAATATTCATTCCGGGAGTCCTGAATTGGGAAGCGGACTTTCTCAGTCATCAGGACGTACACGCCAGAGAGTGGGGCCTCCATCGAGAAGTGTTTCAACTCCTAGTGGAAAGGAGGGGCCTTCCAGACATGGATCTAATGGCGTCTCGACACAATCACAAGGTTCCGGTCTTCGGAGCAAGGACAAGGGATCCTCAAGCAGCATTCGTGGATGCGCTGGTGGTACCGTGGAAGCTTCGGCTGCCGTACGTGTTCCCTGCGGTGTCACTCCTGCCCAGGGTAATTCGGAAGTTCAAGGAAGTTAGAGCAGGAAGGAGGAATCCTGCTTCTCATAGCTCCAGCGTGGCCCAGACGGCAATGGTTCTCAGACCTTCAGGGCCTCTCGTCAGAGCGTCTAATTCTACTTCCAAAACACCCAGACCGCCTCGTTCAGGGCCCCTGTGTCTACCAGGACCTGGCACGGCTGGCTTGGATGACATGGCTCTTGAGGGCTAAAGGGTTTTCTGAGGCGGTCATTCAAACTATGTTGCGGGCCTGGAAACCGGCTTCTGCTCGGATTTACCATAGGGTCTGGCATTCTTACTTTGTTTGGTGCGCATCTAACAATTATGATGCTTCCAAGTTTGGTACAAACTTTTGGCTTTTCTTCAGCAGGGCCTAGACTTAGGCCTGCGTCTGGTCTCCCTCAAGGTTCATATTTCTGCCTTGTCGGTGTGATTTCAGAGAAAAATTGCGACCTTACCTGATGTGCTTACATTCACTCAGGGTGTTTTGCGGATTCAACCTCCTTACGTCCCGCCTGTGGCTCCTTGGGACTTGTCGGTGGTTCTGGAGGCTTTGCCAGAGTCTCCGTTTGAGCCTCTTGATTCTGCTGATCTTAAGTGGGTTTCCCTTAAGGTGGTGTTCCTGCTGGCTATTGCCTCCACTAGAAGAGTGTCGGATTTCGGTGCCTTGCCTGATATTTCACCGTGACCGGGCAGTTCTTAGGACTCGTCCCGGATATTTACCTAAGGTGCTTTCTTCGTTCCACCTTAATCAAGAGATTGTGGTTCCGGCACTTGTCTCTCCTGACTTGTCTCCCAAAGAGCGGTCTTTGGATGTGGTACGGGCTCTCCGTATCTATGTGAAGAGAACTGCTTCTATTAGGAAATCTGATTCTCTCTTTGTTCTGTTTGGTTTTCACAAATGTGGCTGGCCTGCTCACAAGCAGACTTTGGCCAGATGGATTAGAATGGTGATTGCACATGCTTATGTGAGGGCTGGTTTGTCAGCTCCTGCTCACATTACATCCCATTCTACTCGGTCTGTTGGACCTTCTTGGGCAGCCCGCCATGGTACGACCCTTGAACAATTGTGCAAGGCGGCTACGTGGTCCTCAGTGAACATGTTCATAAGGTTCTATGCCTTCGATACTGCTGCTTCCCAGGATGCTTCCTTTGGACGCCGGGTTCTTGTGCCCGCTACAGTGCGTCCCCTCCCATTAGGAACTGCTTTAGGACATCCCCAGTGTCTATCCTTGTGGAGCCCAGGGTACCCTGCAGCAGAAAATGAGATTTATGGTAAGAACTTACCATTGTTAAATCTCTTTCTGCGAGGAACACTGGACTCCACAAGGCGCCCACCCTGACGCACTTAGCTTCTTTGGGTTGGTATGGCATTAGCCGCTGACACTTCTCCAGTCGTGAGAGTGTGGTGTATGTGGCTACTAACTGTTGTCGTCTCTTTTCCTGCTACTGCATTGGGCTGGTTAACTAAAAACTGAGCTCCTGTGCAGGGAGGCGGGGTTATAGAGGAGGCGGCGCTATGCATCTTGGGAACAGTCAAAGCTTTTGAGCCTGTTGGTGCCTCAGATCAAGATCCTACTCTACACCCCAATGTCTATCCTTGTGGAGCCCAGTGTACCTCGCAGAAAGAGATTTAACAAAGGTAACTTCTTACCATAAATCTCGTTTTTGCTTAATCTTTAAAAATTATTTATTATGCTTGGTTAAAATCCATAAAATCATATCATCTTGTTTATCTCAAAATGCTGTTCATACAAAAAACATGTCTGTGGCTCCTTGCACAATATAATGCCACAAAGTTGTTTGGTTACTATGGGCAACATGCCATATTAAATATAACTGACAAGCTTCCAAATTCATCCATAGCAATGTATTAGGTAAAGCCGCAGGTAATAACAGTATAGGTTAGGCTGCATTATGTTGGTAATGTTGTTATATGAAACACTAAACTAATGTAGGATTCTGGAAAACATGGCATGTATGTTGCAATTTAAGGTAATTAATTGTGTTTTAACACTTATAAAATTCCATAATTTCTACACAAAGCAGACATGTGGGTCATTGCAAATACACATGCATTTGCTAATAATACATGTGTGCTGCTTGTCAGTGTAACCTAATTTAATACGGGTTAACATTTTACCATTTGCTTGGAGTGTAAATGTACATACCATCTGTGAGAGTGCTACAGCTACAATTGCAGTGTCGATGCGTTTGCTGCTTAATCAGTTGCATTTTGTTGGCAATGATTAGCTATCTACGCCCTGTCAGCCACTTGTAGCAAGAGTTCGCTAGCTGTGCACAGCCCTAGACCTACTCCTCTGCTGCAAACAGCTGGTGTGTGCCAGCAACGAGCAGCTTTGCAGCGGTGCGAAAACCACACCTGCTACCCTTAGCACAATCCCACACAAGACACCCACCTTCACGCCCCTTTTCGCTAGCTAGCAAAGACATTCCCTCGCACCGTCTTCAACACGCCTCTTTGTCGTTGGGCCACAGCGAACACAATAAGCGTTTGTATTTCTGCAGATTCGTCGCACGGGTGACTTGCGTGTGCACATTTGGCTAAATCCTGCTGCGAAGATCCACTGCTATCAACTCGGAATGACCCCCATAGTTACATAGTTTGTGAGGTTGAAAAAAGACATCCGTACATTGAGTTCAACCTATTTGTGTTCTCCTACTCTGTATTATTTTCAGGATTAATTTTATCTGATGATAAAGTCGGCCGTTGTGTTGTATTTAGAGATGAGCGCCTGAAATTTTTCGGGTTTTGTGTTTTGGTTTTGGGTTCGGATCCGCGGCCGTGTTTTGGGTTCGAACGCGTTTTGGCAAAACCTCACCGAATTTTTTTTGTCGGATTCGGGTGTGTTTTGGATTCGGGTGTTTTTTTCAAAAAACACTAAAAAACAGCTTAAATCATAGAATTTGGGGGTCATTTTGATCCCAAAGTATTATTAACCTCAAAAACCATAATTTACACTCATTTTCAGTCTATTCTGAATACCTCACACCTCACAATATTATTTTTAGTCCTAAAATTTGCACCGAGGTCGCTGTGTGAGTAAGATAAGCGACCCTAGTGGCCGACACAAACACCGGGCCCATCTAGGAGTGGCACTGCAGTGTCACGCAGGATGTCCCTTCCAAAAAACCCTCCCCAAACAGCACATGACGCAAAGAAAAAAAGAGGCGCAATGAGGTAGCTGTGTGAGTAAGATTAGCGACCCAAGTGGCCGACACAAACACCGGGCCCATCTAGGAGTGGCACTGCAGTGTCACGCAGGATGGCCCTTCCAAAAAACCCTCCCCAAACAGCACATGACGCAAAGAAAAAAAGAGGCGCAATGAGGTAGCTGTGTGAGTAAGATTAGCGACCCTAGTGGCCGACACAAACACCGGGCCCATCTAGGAGTGGCACTGCAGTGTCACGCAGGATGTCCCTTCCAAAAAACCCTCCCCAAACAGCACATGACGCAAAGAAAAAAAGAGGCGCAATGAGGTAGCTGACTGTGTGAGTAAGATTAGCGACCCTAGTGGCCGACACAAACACCGGGCCCATCTAGGAGTGGCACTGCAGTGTCACGCAGGATGTCCCTTCCAAAAAACCCTCCCCAATCAGCACATGATGCAAAGAAAAAGAAAAGAAAAAAGTGGTGCAAGATGGAATTGTCCTTGGGCCCTCCCACCCACCCTTATGTTGTATAAACAAAACAGGACATGCACACTTTAACCAACCCATCATTTCAGTGACAGGGTCTGCCACACGACTGTGACTGATATGACGGGTTGGTTTGGACCCTCCCCAAAAAAGAAGCAATTAATCTCTCCTTGCACAAACTGGCTCTACAGAGGCAAGATGTCCACCTCATCTTCACCCTCCGATATATCACCGTGTACATCCCCCTCCTCACAGATTATCAATTCGTCCCCACTGGAATCCACCATCTCAGCTCCCTGTGTACTTTGTGGAGGCAATTGCTGCTGGTCAATGTCTCCGCGGAGGAATTGATTATAATTCATTTTAATGAACATCATCTTCTCCACATTTTCTGGATGTAACCTCGTACGCCGATTGCTGACAAGGTGAGCGGCGGCACTAAACACTCTTTCGGAGTACACACTTGTGGGAGGGCAACTTAGGTAGAATAAAGCCAGTTTGTGCAAGGGCCTCCAAATTGCCTCTTTTTCCTGCCAGTATAAGTACGGACTGTGTGACGTGCCTACTTGGATGCGGTCACTCATATAATCCTCCACCATTCTATCAATGTTGAGAGAATCATATGCAGTGACAGTAGACGACATGTCCGTAATCGTTGTCAGGTCCTTCAGTCCGGACCAGATGTCAGCATCAGCAGTCGCTCCAGACTGCCCTGCATCACCGCCAGCGGGTGGGCTCGGAATTCTGAGCCTTTTCCTCGCACCCCCAGTTGCGGGAGAATGTGAAGGAGGAGATGTTGACAGGTCGCGTTCCGCTTGACTTGACAATTTTGTCACCAGCAGGTCTTTCAACCCCAGCAGACTTGTGTCTGCCGGAAAGAGAGATCCAAGGTAGGCTTTAAATCTAGGATCGAGCACGGTGGCCAAAATGTAGTGCTCTGATTTCAACAGATTGACCACCCGTGAATCCTTGTTAAGCGAATTAAGGGCTGCATCCACAAGTCCCACATGCCTAGCGGAATCGCTCCCTTTTAGCTCCTTCTTCAATGCCTCCAGCTTCTTCTGCAAAAGCCTGATGAGGGGAATGACCTGACTCAGGCTGGCAGTGTCTGAACTGACTTCACGTGTGGCAAGTTCAAAGGGCATCAGAACCTTGCACAACGTTGAAATCATTCTCCACTGCACTTGAGACAGGTGCATTCCACCTCCTATATCGTGCTCAATTGTATAGGCTTGAATGGCCTTTTGCTGCTCCTCCAACCTCTGAAGCATATAGAGGGTTGAATTCCACCTCGTTACCACTTCTTGCTTCAGATGATGGCAGGGCAGGTTCAGTAGTTTTTGGTGGTGCTCCAGTCTTCTGTACGTGGTGCCTGTACGCCGAAAGTGTCCCGCAATTCTTCTGGCCACCGACAGCATCTCTTGCACGCCCCTGTCGTTTTTTAAAAAATTCTGCACCACCAAATTCAAGGTATGTGCAAAACATGGGACGTGCTGGAATTTGCCCATATTTAATGCACACACAATATTGCTGGCGTTGTCCGATGCCACAAATCCACAGGAGAGTCCAATTGGGGTAAGCCATTCCGCGATGATCTTCCTCAGTTGCCGTAAGAGGTTTTCAGCTGTGTGCGTATTCTGGAAAGCGGTGATACAAAGCGTAGCCTGCCTAGGAAAGAGTTGGCGTTTGCGAGATGCTGCTACTGGTGCCGCCGCTGCTGTTCTTGCGGCGGGAGTCCATACATCTACCCAGTGGGCTGTCACAGTCATATAGTCCTGACCCTGCCCTGCTCCACTTGTCCACATGTCCGTGGTTAAGTGGACATTGGGTACAACTGCATTTTTTAGGACACTGGTGAGTCTTTTTCTGACGTCCGTGTACATTCTCGGTATCGCCTGCCTAGAGAAGTGGAACCTAGATGGTATTTGGTAACGGGGGCACACTGCCTCAATAAATTGTCTAGTTCCCTGTGAACTAACGGCGGATACCGGACGCACGTCTAACACCAACATAGTTGTCAAGGCCTCAGTTATCCGCTTTGCAGTAGGATGACTGCTGTGATATTTCATCTTCCTCGCAAAGGACTGTTGAACAGTCAATTGCTTACTGGAAGTAGTACAAGTGGGCTTACGACTTCCCCTCTGGGATGACCATCGACTCCCAGCGGCAACAACAGCAGCGCCAGCAGCAGTAGGCGTTACACGCAAGGATGCATCGGAGGAATTCCAGGCAGGAGAGGACTCGTCAGAATTGCCAGTGACATGGCCTGCAGGACTATTGGCATTCCTGGGGAAGGAGGAAATTGACACTGAGGGAGTTGGTGGGGTGGTTTGCGTGAGCTTGGTTACAAGAGGAAGGGATTTACTGGTCAGTGGACTGCTTCCGCTGTCACCCAAAGTTTTTGAACTTGTCACTGACTTATTATGAATGCGCTGCAGGTGACGTATAAGGGAGGATGTTCCGAGGTGGTTAACGTCCTTACCCCTACTTATTACAGCTTGACAAAGGGAACACACGGCTTGACACCTGTTGTCCGCATTTCTGGTGAAATACCTCCACACCGAAGAGCTGATTTTTTTGGTGTCTCCCCGGGTGCCTGACTTAAACAAACCACCTCACCATCAGAATCCTCCTGGTCAATTTCCTCCCCAGCGCCAGCAACACCCATATCCTCCTCATCCTGGTGTACTTCAACACTGACATCTTCAATCTGACTATCAGGAACTGGACTGCGGGTGCTCCTTCCAGCACTTGCAGGGGGCGTGCAAATGGTGGAAGGCGCATGCTCTTCACGTCCAGTGTTGGGAAGGTCAGGCATCGCAACCGACACAATTGGACTCTCCTTGTGGATTTGGGATTTCGAAGAATGCACAGTTCTTTGCTGTGCTGCTTTTGCCAGCTTGAGTCTTTTCATTTTTCTAGCGAGAGGCTGAGTGCTTCCATCCTCATGTGAAGCTGAACCACTAGCCATGAACATAGGCCAGGGCCTCAGCCGTTCCTTGCCACTCCGTGTGGTAAATGGCATATTGGCAAGTTTACGCTTCTCCTCCGACAATTTTATTTTAGGTTTTGGAGTCCTTTTTTTTCTGATATTTGGTGTTTTGGATTTGACATGCTCTGTACTATGACTTTGGGCATCGGCCTTGGCAGACGACGTTGCTGGCATTTCATCGTCTCGGCCATGACTAGTGGCAGCAGCTTCAGCACGAGGTGGAAGTGGATCTTGATCTTTCCCTAATTTTGGAACCTCAACATTTTTGTTCTCCATATTTTAATAGGCACAACTAAAAGGCACCTCAGGTAAACAATGGAGATGGATACTAGTATACAATTATGGACTGCCTGCCGAGTGCAGACACAGAGGTAGCCACAGCCGTGAACTACCGTACTGTACTGTGTCTGCAGCTAATATAGACTGGTTGATAAAGAGAAGATGTCTATGTAACTATGTATGTATAAAGAAGAATGAAAAAAAACCACGGTTAGGTGGTATACAATTATGGACGGACTGCCTGCCGAGTGCAGACACAGAGGTAGCCACAGCCGTGAACTACCGTACTGTACTGTGTCTGCAGCTAATATAGACTGGTTGATAAAGAGAAGATGTCTATGTAACTATGTATGTATAAAGAAGAATGAAAAAAATCCACGGTTAGGTGGTATTACAATTATGGACGGACTGCCTGCCGAGTGCAGAGACACAGAGGTAGCCACAGCCGTGAACTACCGTACTGTGTCTGCTGCGACTGGATGATAAATGATATAAAAAATATATATATATCACTACTGCAGCCGGACAGGTATATATTATATATTATATAATGACGGACCTGCTGGACACTGTCTGTCAGCAGAATGAGTTTTATTTTTATAGAATAAAAAAAAAAAAAACACACAAGTGAAGTCACACGACGAGTGTTTAACTTTTTCAGGCAATCACAATATAAGTATACTACTAACTATACTGGTGGTCAGTGTGGTCAGGTCACTGGTCAGTCACACTGGCAGTGGCACTCCTGCAGCAAAAGTGTGCACTGTTTAATTTTAATATAATATGTACTCCTGGCTCCTGCTATAACCTATAACTGGCACTGCAGTAGTGCTCCCCAGTCTCCCCCACAATTATAAGCTGTGTGAGCTGAGCAGTCAGACAGATATATAATATATATAGATGATGCAGCACACTGGCCTGAGCCTGAGCAGTGCACACAGATATGGTATGTGACTGACTGAGTCACTGTGTGTATCGCTTTTTTCAGGCAGAGAACGGATATATTAAATAAACTGCACTGTGTGTCTGGTGGTCACTCACTATATAATATATTATGTACTCCTGGCTCCTGCTATAACCTATAACTGGCACTGCAGTAGTGCTCCCCAGTCTCCCCCACAATTATAAGCTGTGTGAGCTGAGCAGTCAGACAGATATATAATATATATAGATGATGCAGCACACTGGCCTGAGCCTGAGCAGTGCACACAGATATGGTATGTGACTGACTGAGTCACTGTGTGTATCGCTTTTTTCAGGCAGAGAACGGATATATTAAATAAACTGCACTGTGTGTCTGGTGGTCACTCGCTATATAATATATTATGTACTCCTGGCTCCTGCTATAACCTATAACTGGCACTGCAGTAGTGCTCCCCAGTCTCCCCCACAATTATAAGCTGTGTGAGCTGAGCAGTCAGACAGATATATATAATATTATATATAGATAATAGATGATGCAGCACACTGGCCTGAGCCTGAGCAGTGCACACAGATATGGTATGTGACTGACTGAGTCACTGTGTGTATCGCTTTTTTCAGGCAGAGAATGGATATATTAAATAAACTGCACTGTGTGTCTGGTGGTCACTCACTATATAATATATTATGTACTCCTGGCTCCTGCTATAACCTATAACTGGCACTGCAGTAGTGCTCCCCAGTCTCCCCCACAATTATAAGCTGTGTGAGCTGAGCAGTCAGACAGATATATATAATATTATATATAGATAATAGATGATGCAGCACACTGGCCTGAGCCTGAGCAGTGCACACAGATATGGTATGTGACTGAGTCACTGTGTGCTGTGTATCGCTTTTTTCAGGCAGAGAACGGATTATAAAGTAAACTGCACTGTCCTCACTAGTAAACTCTCTCCACTCAGTCTCTACACTTCTACAGTAACAGTACTCCTCCTAGTCAGCTCCAGTAAATCTCTCTCAGTCTCTTATAATCTAAATGGAGAGGACGCCAGCCACGTCCTCTCCCTATCAATCTCAATGCACGTGTGAAAATGGCGGCGACGCGCGGCTCCTTATATAGAATCCGAGTCTCGCGATAGAATCCGAGCCTCGCGAGAATCCGACAGCGTCATGATGACGTTCGGGCGCGCTCGGGTTAACCGAGCAAGGCGGGAAGATCCGAGTCGCTCGGACCCGTGAAAAAAAACATGAAGTTCTGGCGGGTTCGGATTCAGAGAAACCGAACCCGCTCATCTCTAGTTGTATTCCCTCATTTTATTATAACTATGGTACGTGATCTATCCACCATAACCCTGTATATCCTTATCCATTAGGAATTTATCTAGGCCATTCTTAAAAGTATAGACCAAGTCTGCCATTACTACTTTCTCAGGCAGGGATTTCCTAACTCGTATTGTCCTTACTGTGAAAAAAACTTTCCGCCTCTGTGTGTGGCATCTCCTCTACTCTAACCTAAGTGGGTGTCCACGTGTTTTCTGTGCTGGTCTTAACAAAAACAGATCCCCCGAAAGCTCTGTGTACTGTCCCCTTAAATATTTATAAATGTTGATCATGTCCCCTCTTAATCTCCTCTTTTCTAGTGTGTACATGTCAAGCCTTGCAAGTCTTTCCTGGTATTCCAGTGTCTCTATCCCCCTAATTAGTTTGGTCGCCTGCCTCTGAACCTTTTCTAGTTCCAGAATATCCTTTTTGTAGTAGGGTGCCCAAAATTGTGCGCAGTATTCCAGATGGGGCCTCACTAAGGCTTTATATAATGGGAGTATAACACTTTCATCCCTTGCATCAATACCCCTCTTTATGCATGCTAGTACTTTGTTTGCCTTTTTTGCCGCTATCCTGCATTGGGTGCTGCTGCTAAGTTTGTTATCTATATGAGCACCTAAATCTTTTTCAGGTACAGGGTCCCCTAAAATCACCCCATTAAGTATGTAGGTGTAATTTTTGTTAATGCTACCAAGGTGCATTACCTTATCACTTGTCTGTATTAAACCTCGTTCTCCATTTTGCTGCCCATGATTCCAGTTTAAATAGATCGTTCTGGAGAGACTCAACATCTCCCTCCGAATTTATAACCTTACATAGTTTGGTATCGTCTGCAGAAATTGACACCATGCTCTCTAGACCTTCCGCTAGATCATTAATGAAAATGTTGAACAATAGCGGTCCGAGAACAGACCTTTGTGGCACCCCACTTAGAACTTTAGTCCAATTTGAAAAAGTTCCATTTACCACAACTCGCTGCTCCCTATTATCTAACCAGTTACTAACCCAAGTGCATATTGTGTTCCCTAACCCTAGTTCATGTAACTTATAAATAAGTCTCATGTGTGGCCCTGTGTCAAAAGCTTTAGCAAAGTCTAAAAAGATTACATCCACCGCCTTACCCTGATTAAGGATTGCACTGTTTCATAACAGCCTAGTAAGTTTGTTTGACATGATCTATCCTTCACAAATCCGTGTTGGTTCCTAATAATAATCTTTTTGGCTTTGAGGATCTTCTGTACACTATCCCACAGAATGCTTTCTAGGACTTTCCCCACTATAGATGTAAGACTAACTGGTCTATACTGTAATTGCCTGATTCAGCTTTACTTCCCTTTTTGAAGATTGGCACTACTTCCGCTATACGCCAGTCTTTGGGAACCTTGCCTGAAGTGAGTCATTAAAGATTAAAAATATAGGTCTTCCTAATTCGGAGTGTAGCACCATGAGAATCCTTCGATGAATACCGTCTGGACCAGGAGACTTATTAATCTTAATTTTTTTCAATCGGTTGTGGACTTCCTCCTCACTTAAATAAGCACTAAGTAGTGGGACATTATCCTTATTGGGGTTGGGTGTTAGTTCATGCATCTGGGCCTCTATTGTAAATACTGATAAGAAAAATTTGTTTAAAGTATCCGCTATGTCGTTATCATTTTTTTATTAAGTCTCCCAGTTTGTCTTTTAAAGGGCCTATACTCTCCTTCTTTAATCTTTTACTGTTGATATATTTAAAGAATTTTTTAGGGTTTGATTCAGTTTCTTTTGCTACTAGCTTTTCAGTTTCTACTTTAGCTGGTCTTATTTCTTTTTTGCATATCTTGTTGCAATCCTTACAGTACTCGAATGCCTCCGCCTTTCCATCTGATTTGTATTTTCTGAATGCTCGCCTTTTTCTGCCATTTAATTCTTTAATATTTTTATTAAGCCACATTGACTTGGAGTTTTTAGTCCTTTGTTTGCTGCCCATGGGAATAAAGTAGTGATTTTAATGCCTCCCATTTTTCTGTAGTGTTTTTTCCTTGAAACAAAATTTTCCATTCAGTGTCCCTTAAAGCTTCTCTCATCATGTCAAAGTTGGCTTTGCTGAAGTTCAGAGTCCTAGTTGAACCTATATAGGACTGCTTATGAAAATTGATATTGAATGTGACCATATTGTGGTCGCTGTTTACTATGGGCTCCCCCTACTATAATATCTGATATAAAATCCCCATTGTTAGTCAACAACAGGTCTAAAGGTGGTTACACACTCAGTCCGTTGGCCAGTGTGTACGGGCAATTATGTCTGTGAACTCCATCGTTCACAGACATATAACATCGGCTCTGCAGCACAGCCGATGGCCAATATATCTACCGATATATTGGTGCATCGCTGTGTGTGTATGGGCGATGTACACATACTGTGGTGGCCGGCGGTAATTGACATCTGAACTGGCCGGGCTTGTGTACATGCCCACCCAGTTCATGACATCAGTCCCCGACGGATCAGGCAGTGTGTATGCACAGCACACTGCCCAATCCTTCCCACCTTAAGATTACATTGTACCTAGTTGGTTCTTCGATTAGTTGAAGTAAGTAGTTATCATTTAGTGTGTTTAAAAACATATTACCCCTAGCAGTATCGCATGAATCGTTTGTCCAATCTATCTCCGGATAGTTAAAATCTCCTATCACTATTACGTTGCCTGCTCCTGACACTTTTTCAATTTGCTTCAGCAACACTTCCTCATCAGATATATTAATGCAAGGGGGCTTGTAGCATAGCCCCACTACTATCTTTATTTTACCTTTCCCCCGCATGTAATTTCAACCCATAACATCTCAACAGTGTTTACAGTTTCCTCATGAATATCTTCCCGTACAACAGTTTTTAAAAATGGCTTAACGTAAAGACAAACCCCTCCACCCTGTTTGTTTTATCTGTTGCTCCTAAACAGCATATAACCCTCCATATTAACTGACCAGTCATGAGATTCACCCCACAAGGTTTCAGTAATGCCTATAACATTATACTGATTGCTTGTGGCAAGGATTTCTAGTTTCCCCTTTTTACCTGTTAGGCTAACCCAACAAAAAAACATAACAGAGTTAGACACATATACTTACCAGAAAAATTATGTTGGATCATTTCTGCCTCCCTACATCTGTACTTCAAGTGTCGCCAGATGTTTCAAACTCCTCTACTTGCTGACTGTTTTCTTCATCCTCCTCCTCATCAACATGTGGCAGATGTTGTTGCAAACACATGTTATGAAGAAAACAGCAGCAGAACACAATCCTAATCATCTTTAAGGGACTATACAACAAAAGGCCAGCAGACTTATCAAGACACAGAAACCTAGATTTCAGTACCCCAAACATCTTTCTTCACATTCTGAGTGACCTTATGTGCATGATTGTAATTGTGTTCAGCAGAGTAATCAGGATGGGACAATGGAGTTGGGATCCGGTCTCTAGGTCAACAAGACTTAGGTTGACAGTGTGTAGGTCGACCACTATTGGTCAACAGTAAGTAGGTTGACATGGTTTCTAGGTCAACAGGGACTCTAGGTCGACATGTACTAGGTCAACATGAGTTTTTTTTTTAAATTCATTTTTTTAACTTTTTCATACTTTACGATCCACTTGGACAACAATTGGGAATAGTAACCTGTGCTAAGCACAGCGGTAGTGGAGCAAGGCACCATGCCTGAAGCATGGCTTGCAAAGTGAGCCATGCGAGGGTATACGGTGAACTAATTGGGGTTCCCCATCACTCTACGAAGAACACAACACCAAAAAAATTTAAAAAAACCATGTCGACCTTTTTTATGTTGACCTAGCACATGTCGGCCTAGAGTCCCTGTTGACCTAGAAACCATGTCGACCTACTTACCATCGACCAATAGTGGTCAGCCTAGACACTGTCAACCTAACTCTATTCTATCTAACATACCACACCCAATGAAGTCAGAAGCCAAGAGAAACAGCCATATCCCCCATCACCTAAAAGACATATATAGTATAGACCAGGGCTGGCCAAACCGGTCCTCGAGATCTACCAACAGTTCATGTTTTCCAGGCCTCCTGGAGATCTGTAGAATTGTCAGTTAGGAATGAATGCAGCACATCTTAATTAGTAATGACTACACCTGTGCACCAGCTAGGTGGTCTGGAAAATGTAAACCGTTGGTAGATCTCGAGGACCGGTTTGGCCAGCCCTGGAATAGACTATAAAGTAGGTATTCAGCAACACATTGCTGACATACAGTAGTGGGTATTTTATAAAATATATACATTTATACACATATCTAGTTACATAGCCAGCAGCCATCCATCGGGCATTTGTCTGGCCTCAAATTTGTCAAAGAGGGATGACTGACTGAGGATGAAGGAGTCATGGCAGCCACCAGGGTAACCAGCAACAACACTCATTATTTTTAGTTTTGCATCACAAACCACCTGGACATTAGTAGAGTGGTCCAGATGACGATTAGTTTTAATATACTGTCTGCCCCTAGGTGGTTTCAGCTCAACGTGTGTGCAATCTATGGCACCTAGCACATTGGGCATGCCAGCAAAGCCATAGAAAGCTACCCTGACTGCATGCCACTGAGATGCCTGGGTAGGGAAGAAGATAGAGGCATCTATGTGGGGTTGCAAAGCATCCAACACCTGTGTGTACATTTGAACAAATGAGGTGAGTGAGATTAGTACAACTAACAACAACACTGTGTAATGTAACATTCCGCATAAACTACTTTGGCATAGATGAGTATGTATAGTATACATCACCTGATTTAAGTATTTTTAAAAGGTGGGCTGTGAGATTCCAATGACATTGCCACACACAGCGTGAAAGCTGCCAGTAGCCAGAAAGTGCAACACAGCCAGGAGTTTGTGCAGGACTGAGACAGAATGAGAGAGTGCTGTCTCAGGGTCTAGGTCCAGTTTGACAAGGTCATACAGACGGAAAATGTTGTTTCTATTTAGCCGGAACATCTGTATGACCTGGTCATCGGCAAATGCGTTTAAGTTTAAACGCCCCCTAAAAAAAACAAGGCCTGCGCAGCCTCCGCGGCACCTGTACAACCTGCTGACCAGGGGCCTAATTCTGAGTTGATCGCAGCAGGAATTTTGTTTGCAGTTTGGGCAAAACCATGGGCACTGCAGGGGAGGCAGGTATGTGCAGAAAGAGTTAGATTTGGGTGGGTTATTTTGTTTCTGTGCAGGGTAAATACTGGCTGTTTTATTTTTACACTGCAAATTAGATTGCAGATTGAACACACCACACCCAAATCTAACTCTCTCTGCACATGTTAATCTGCCTCCCCTGCAGTGCACATGGTTTTACCCAACTGCTAACAAAGTTCCTGCTGCGATCAACTCGGAATTACCCCCCATGTTCAGTTTCATGCCCCTGATTCTTCCAGACTGATGAAGCAGTCTCAGGAATCCAACAGCACACAATACTTCACTGCTACACAGCCCAGCAGCCATTTCAAAGTGAGGGTTGTGAATAATATGCTTAGGCCCCTTTTAAAGGCTCCAGAATTCAGGTGTGATTAATGATGAAGTTGAAACACATGTAAACACGCCAGCCAAAAGCAAGTCTATTTTTTTCCAGCATTTTTTTACGATTCGCAATTTTTCACGGTCGCAATTGCCCTTTCACAGATGACATTAAAAATATGAAAGCTTGGTAAATTACCGTGTTCTATACATAAACAGCCGCCTTTGACCAATGGTCTATTCATTCGTATTTGTGAGCTCTGCCACGAAAAACCATACGAATAGCCGAGATTTGTGTATAGTAAATTCCCGAGATCACACTAAGAAGAAAAATACAAACTCGAATTAAATCAGGACCTTAGTAAATATACCCCCACCACTGGACTGATGCAGCACAACACAGCACCACTGGACTGGACTTATACAGCAGCACTGGACATATGGCAGCAGAGGACATCACCCCTGTGACTGGACTGATGCAGCACAAGACACCACCACTGGACTGATGCAGCACAACACAGCACCACTGCTCTGGACTTATACAGCAGCACTGGACATATGGCAGCAGAGGACACAACCACTGTGACTGGACTGATGCAGCACAAGACACTAACAGTGAACTGATGCAGGACACTGAGGATGGAGACACGTCCTTTCTCTGCACTCTCCAATGCAGGAGTGAAAATGGTGACGACGCGCGGGGACTTATATGGAATCCAAACCCAGTGAGAATCCGACAGCGGGATGATGATGTTTTGCCTCGTTCTGGTTTCCGAGTCAGACAGGAAAACCCAAGTTGGGCTCGGATCCGGGCTTGGGTGGTGAAGTTCGGGGGGTTCGGTTCTCTTAGAACCGAACGCGCTCATCTCTAATTAATGTAGAGCAATTTAAGTAAAAAAAAATATATATAACATGTGCAGATCAGCTAGATTCCTGTTATACTGAAAAACAGATTAAATGATGAGGCAGTATAATCAGACAGTTGATAACTGTGACAAAAACAGTCAATTGTATTTGCAAATTTTAGACATAACTGAAAAGGAAAGTTAATGTTATGCCCTTCTGATTGAAATAGGCAGTCTGCCAGCTGACTTGGCCTTATTGGACATTTTGGCTTTTCCTCTGTGCTTTATATTGAAGAACCATTTTCTGCAGGTGTTCACCATGCACTTGACCAACCCTTCACTGTTGACAACAGTCACTACCTTCGGCCAGATCACAGTTTTCTTGGACGACACTTTTACAGACTCCCGACCAAATAGCTGCTGATGGTACTTCATTTTCTCCTGCATTAGGACCATGAGGGTAATTCAGACCTGATCGCTCGCTAGCATTTTGTGGCTTGATATACTCATGTATATATGTATGCAATTTTGAGAACCTTTTGTTCGCAATTTTGATAAGCTTAAGGCCCTCATTCCGAGTTGTTCGCTCGCAAGCTGCTATTAGCAGCATTGCACACGCTAAGCCGCCGCCTACTGGGAGTGAATCTTAGCTTATCAAAATTGCGAACGAAAGGTTCTCAAAATTACAAATAGAAATTTCTAAGCAGTTTCTGAATAGCTCGAGACTTACTCTTCCAGTGCGATCAGTTCAGTGCTTGTCGTTCCTGGTTTGACGTCACAAACACACCCAGCGTTCGCCCAGACACTCCTCCGTTTCTCCAGCCACTCCTGCGTTTTTCCCAGAAACGGCAGCGTTTTTTCACACACTCCCATAAAACGGCCAGTTTCCGCCCAGAAACACCCACTTCCTGTCAATCACATTACGATCACCAGAACGATGAAAAAACCTCATAATGCCGTGAGTAAAATTCCTAAATGCATAGCAAATTTACTTGGCGCAGTCGCAGTGCGAACATTGCGCATGCGCAATTAGCGGAAAATCGCTGCGATGCGAAGAAAATTACTGAGCGAACAACTCGGAATGACCACCAAGATTCACTCCCAGTAGGCGGCGGCTTAGAGTGTGCAATGCTGCTAAAAGCAGCTGGCGAGCGAACAACTCGGAATGAGGGCCATAGTATAAGTGTTCTTTCATGCCAGAAAAAGGCTTCAGTGTAAATGGGCATTAGTAATATGCCGTGCCTGACTATTAGTTTACACTTTTCTTATAAAAACAATTTGGATTTTTTTAACCTTTGATGTTGAGCCACCATGGCTACTGGCAGAATGGTTTTCTAATCCATGTTCTGTGCACCCCCACCATCTTCCCTTTTCCCATTTGTTTGTTAAATGTTGTATTACCTGTTCTCTGCCTTTGTCTTGTTTTTTGAAAACACCAGGAGCTTTGGCCTTCATATAAAACACAAATCCTCTTATAGTTAGAAAGAAAAACTTTATTATAAAACTTCATTATTCTCAAACTTTGATTTAACAATGATTGGAAAAATGCAAGAACAGGGAGACTTGTACTTAATTTCTTATTGTATCATCAACTTGTACCAGAAAGGCTGGTGACTCATGCATGGTCTGCCAGCAGCAAATCCTTAACAAGCAAATGTTGCCTCTCATTCTGTAAACAATTAGCCCATCAATGTTACATTTATAACAAGGTCACCCTTAACACCAGCGCTGGAGGTCAGAGGCTCTCCTGGACATTTTGATACTGAAAATTAAGTACAAGACAACAGGAAGAGACAATAAAAGGGGGGAGGGGGGTTAAGCAAGAGGTCCATTTTTTGTGCTGACTTTGAATTAAAACCGACAATATTGGATTCTTGACTTGAAGTCCTGACACCCTTCTCTCTCCTTTGGCTCTGCAAAGAGCACTCGCCTAATTTTTGCATGTCATTATTCAATTCATTAGAGTAGCCTATATACCCCTTCCTAGAGTATGTGCAATCTCTGGAGAAATAGATTCTAATAATAAAGTAAAGACTTCTTCTTTCCTCCCCCATGTCTTGACACCAGAACACATCTTGATAGATGTTAAAGAGATATCTAGGAGACCCATGGATCTTATGAGCAGAGGTGACATAGTCAGTTTTGTACACACGAAAATTAGAAAACATCACATTACGTCATGTCACAAGCATATTTATGTGTTTATAAAAGGATACAGGAGCTAGGGCATTGTGTAAAAAAATCAGTGCACTTCTGTGCGGCACCTCAACACAACTGATTAAGAAGATAAGAAGCAAGAGACATTCAGGTAATTGTCATTTCTATTTCTACATAACGTTTTACCAGTAATTCTGCTAACACACTGTTATTGTATAAGCAACATAAAAAAGTTCTACTGTTATTTGCTTTCCGATGATGTTGCTGGGAATGATGTTGCAAGGGATATTGTTGCTAGGAAATTGGGGATGATGTTGCATGGAATGATGCTCAGGATGATGTTGCTGTTGAATAAGGGATGATGTTGCATGGGACAATGTCGCTAGGGATGATGTTGCTCAGGATGATATTTCTGGGGAATTGGGAATTATGTTGCTGGGGATGATGCTGGAGGTGATGTTGCATGGTACAATGTTGCAGGGGATGAGGTTTCTGGGGATGATGATGTTACTGGGGATGATGTTGCTTGGCATGATGTTGCTGGGGTGATGTTGCATGGTACGATGTTGCTCGGGATGATGTTGCATGGTATAACCGAGACTTTTTAAAAACCGAAAACTTTAGCTGCATGTGGAAGTCACAGATTCGGTAACTTCCACATGCAGCTAAATTTTTTCCAAGATCTACTCTGTGAGACCTATTGAGGAAGCCACATCATTTATACTTTTGAGATTGTCAAACCTGCCATTTAACTCTGGAGTTTTTATTGTATGAGGGTCAATACTTGAATCAGAAATAGTCTCGGTTTTTAAAAAGTGGACATCATTTTTTAGGTAGTTTACAAAAATGCTGATATTCGGTTGTCAGCACTCCTAAGAGACTAAAATCAATAATTCCTCTAGGCGGTCCGATAAGGATTTACGCCTAAATTAGCTTTAAGGTAGTCCATATAAACATCACCACCTAATTGATTATACTTCTTAGAAGGAACATCTTTTAGGAGCCCGGATATAAGAGCTCCACTTATTAAGTCCCGACATAGAAAAACTTTGAATAACCTTTGAGGCTATGATCATTTACACAAATCCATCGAGAGCAAATTAGCCCTTTTCCTATACTCGTTACCCCTGATGAAGTCGATAAGACGAAACGCGTTGGGTTTGTCAGTCAAAGGATCACAACCTAGTTTGTGAAGATACTCCTTGTCGAGCTCGCACCTTGCAAAAGGTGAGGGAGTATCTAGGATCCATCTTACAAACATATTGGCTGTGTATTCTTTTGGTTGTATTTTATTCATATAATTTTATATTGTGAACTGTGTAAAAATTCATATGTTCAATTATACGTTATTAAAATAACTTTTTATTAATTGGCCTGTTGGCCTCTTGTTTGGGTGACTATTCTGGGGAGGGGTGTCTGTTACAAGTCCCCAGATTTAAATATCCTCCAGTCTACGTTCCGACGAAACTAACGCTGGCAGAAGTGTGTAAATACATTCCACCTTAGCGCACTTGGGAATTTGTGTTTATTTCTGTATGCTTTGAGGTCTCCCAACAAAGATCTCTCCCGGAGTGCCGCTCCCAGGTTGGCGCGAGATAAAGATACTATTGTGTTTATATATATATATATTTATATATATATATATAATATAAATATATATATATATATATATATATATATATATATATAAAACCAGAAATCTTGCTCCGGCACTCGGCTCCACCCCTGCTATGGGGCTGGCTTGCTCAGGTGCCCTCCGCCAGGGTTGATGCCCTTAGTACTATACCAATTGAAAATGAAGAGGCGGCACTCAGAGTCTTGTGAAATAGCAACACGCTATATTGGTGCAGTGATCTACGTTTCGGGGTTTCCCCCTTCGTCAGGATAAGTGCAAAACAAATAACAGTGACTTTAAATACCACTTACCCCCTCCTCCAGTGCATACCCCTCTGACGGCGCGGCCAGCGACACCGGACAGAGGGGTATGCACTGGAGGAGGGGGTAAGTGGTATTTAAAGTCACTGTTATTTGTTTTGCACTTATCCTGACGAAGGGGGAAACCCCGAAACGTAGATCACTGCACCAATATAGCGTGTTGCTATTTCACAAGACTCTGAGTGCCGCCTCTTCATTTTCAATTGGTATATATATATATATATATATATAAATTTAGTGCAAATCTATATTAAATTATTTTAAATTGCAAAAGAGTTAAAAATATTACTAATAATAATGGTCATCATAATAAGATTAATTAACACAACAGTGCCATTTATATGCAGAAAATAAGACAAAGAGGTGGGGGGAGCTATCAGTGGCAGCTTTGATCTTCTGCTCAGCATGTAGGACCTGGAGCAGTAATTTCTGCTAATTACTCCTTTACTGCACAAATGGGGCTTGACACAGATATCTCAAGCTTCTAGATATAGATTTCTTAGCTTTGAATTGGATAAAAAAACTAGAGAGTCCCACCTTTCGAAAGGTACTGGGAACTTGGGGATCAGAGTTCAGGAGCCAAAGCAATCCACTGACGAAAATATAAAACTGCATATTAGGCGTGTGGAGCTGGAGCAAGGATCAGCTGCTTGAAGACTGATATCTCTGGTTCTGGCAATAGTAGAGACAAGCTGCCAGTGTCTACCAAAAGGGGAGACTCACAGCTTTTGGAGTATACTCTCATAAAAACTCTATGTCATACAGAACCTGAGATATCTGGCTGGGAAGAGCAATTAACAGGCTTGGATGGGGTCCACTGCTTTGAAGTCCGGTATCTCTGGTTCCCGAAGGCCGATTTTCAAAATGCTGATACCCCTGGAAAGAGGGGACCCTTAGCTATCATTATAGTGCCCTTATACTCCTGGGGCCCTTGGGCAAGTGCCCATTCAGCCCATACTAAAAGACGGCAGTGTGTGTGTGTGTGTGTGTGTGTGTGTGTGTGTGTGTGTGTGTGTGTGTGTGTGTGTGTGTACAGCATTAATTTATAAAATACTACTTATTTTATTATTTTTGCTTCAGAAGTCTGAATCAGTGTTTCTACCTAGGAGGTAGTAGATAGCATAATTAATAAAGTTACAATGTCTGTGTCTTATACTATTAATAGCGTTACAATGTCTGTGTTTTATACGGCTAATAAAGTTACAATGTGTATCTTTTATACAGTACTATTATTAAAGTTAGAATATCAGTATAGGAGTATACCGTTAATGTCCAGTAGGTTTTGTGTATACAGAATATACTATATAGTGAAGTCTACATGGTCAAAACAATGAGGACATGCTTGAGTAAAGACTGTAAAACATAAAAACATAAATGAAAACATAAACACCATATTAGTTAAACAGTCAAATCTCAAATGGATATAAAATCTGTTTCTTTGTACATACAGGGCATGGAAAGAAGAGCTGCTGAGCGAAGCTTCCTTCTGATCACAGTGCTTCTAGGGTACAGCATTGTGTTTTCATCCCCTGCCATCATTCCCACCATACGGAACCCAAGCAGGCAAGTACTCTGTCTGCTGCCCTGCATTAATCTAAACTTTTCACCTGTCCACCAATGCTAGTGAACTTTTAATTGCAATGAATCATGATCCTGCAATTTTATAATTATAATTTGTATATCACTAGTTGTAGGTTCATTTCATATTAGTATGTATAGCAATATGTGAACTTCCCTGGTATATATGCTGGACTATAAGGAAATCCCACCCTAATAAATAGTGTAATAAATGGTTTGGGGAGAAAACATTATCCCCAAATATTTCCTAATGGTCCATCCAGAGAGTAAAGTATGTGAGATGTTTGGTAATGCCATAGGACCTAGTGTGTCAAAGTCTACTTTAAATTCCTGTGTCTTAGCTGGATAGCAAAACTGCCTACAAATTTCCCATAACATAGTTTTATTCATCTCCCAATGACTCACTGTCCGATATATAATTTATATATCACGCCCGATCTCCCATCTACAGTGATCACGGGGCGATATTCAATTGTCTCTCATTATCACCCCTACTGCGCCCATAGCAGTGAGGTTTAGCCATATAAAGCGGATAAATCTGACTAAAGTCATGGATATGATCCCAAAAAGTCCCATTCTGGTAACCAAATGGGTCACTTTTCATGCATTTCAGCTCAACACCCCCGGAGATAGCGAGTTGAAATGCTAATAACGCACACGTAGGCAGAAACAATTGAAAAGCAGCCGATAGGGGTCAGGAGGGGGTGGAAACAATTGAATTCTGTCCTCTGAATTTTTAGCTACAAAGGTACAGAAGATGAGATCATAGTTCTATTTGATACAAGGGCTACATTGGTTTCATAATTTAACAATATTACTGTTTATACATTCAATCACAAAAACATAAGTTGCCATTTGAAATGGTGGTCATTATTCATATCTATGCAGATCTTTTGCTCTAACAATACCCAAGTTGGTGGTGCAAATTGTAATCCACCAAAATTAATAGCCAATGACTGATCACTGCCACTTCAGGGAATATTAAAAACTGGTACATCAGGGGTGGCCAGAGTTTTCGAGTCGGTAATCTACTCTGAAAGCTAATAAGCTTTTGTGATCTACCAGGGTGGTATGTTTGAAAGATGGAGAGTGGCATAATAAAAAGTGGGTGTGGCATTACTGCAAGGGTGTAGGCACCGTCTCACTCAAAGTCACACATTGGGCACCACAGTAATAAACACATTGCCCGACAGGACAGAAATTCTAATACATTGCCCCTTACCGTCGGTTACATGACCCTGCCTCCATGCACCCTCATCCCTGCTCTCTGGCTGCCATATCCTCTGCACAGAAGCTGTCACATTTGCCAGCCTCAGCCAAGATCAGCCTGATTCCTATTGGCTATTGTTGTCACAGCCACCCTAGCCACTGCTGCTTCAGTTTGGCACAGCTAGATAAAAAGAATCAGCCTGATTCTTATTGGCTACTTTTGGCTGCTGCAGATTGCATCCACCACTATTGACTTGCTAACGGTTGACCAGCCAATCTAATCTGGGCAGTATGGATAATTTTATTTATTTATTATTTATTAACAGTTTCTTATATAGCGCAGCATATTCCGTTGCGCTTTACAATTAGAACAACAGTAATAGAACAAAACTGGGTAAAAACAGACAGACATAGAGGTAGGAAGGCCCTGCTCGCAAGCTTACAATCTATAGGGAAATAGGCATAGATACACAAGGATAGATGCTACCTATTGCATAATGGTCCACCAGATTGCTAGGTTCTTAATGGGTTGTATGATGATACCCCACAAAGTTATCCAAGTGTCAGGAGGGTGTGAGACTAAAGAAAGACAAGATATGTGATGTTATGAATACTCTACAGAGGATGTAATTAGATAGGGAAGCACTGAAGGTTATGTGGGTGGGTCTGGAATTTGATAGGCTTGTCTGAAGAGGTGAGTTTTCAGGGAACATTTAAAGGTTTGGAGACTAGAGGCGAGTCTTACTGTGCGTGGGAGGGCATTCCACAGAGTGGGTGAAGCCTGGATAAAGTCCTGTAATTTTGAGTGTGAACAAGTAATGCGTGTGGATGAGAGACGTAGATCTTGTGCAGAGCGGAGAGGTCGGGTAGGGAGATATTTTGAGATGAGTGAAGAGATGTATGTTGGTGCAGTTTGGTTAATAGCCTTGTATGTGAGTAAAAGTATTTTATATTTAATACGGTAGAATACCAGTAACCAATGGAGGGACTGACAGAGCGGATCTGCAGATGATGAACGTCTGGCAAGGAAGATTAGCCTCGCAGCTGCATTCAAAATGGATTGTAGTGGTGAGAGCCTATGTTTGGGAAGACCGGTCAGGAGACTATTACAGTAATCAATGCTGGAGATAATGAGAGCATGGATTAGAGTTTTTGCTGTGTCTTGTGTAAGATAAGGGCGTATTTTGGATATGTTTCTCAGATGTATGTAACATGATCTTGAGACAGATTGAATGTGGGTAACAAAGGACAGTTCAGAGTCAAGAATGACACCTGAATGTAAGGGTTAGCATTATTGCTGAGGTCATGGGTTTGATTCTCACCATGGCCCTCACTTGTGAAGTTTGTATATTATTCCCCTGCTTGCGTGGGTTTCCTGTGTGTACTCTGGTTTCCTCCCACAATCCAAAAATATACTGGTAGGTTAAATAGCTCCAAAAAAAATTAATCTTAGCGTGAATGTGCGTCTGTTCATGTGGTAAGAAATATAGATTGTAAGCTTCACTGGGGCAGGGACTGATGTGAATGGACAAATATTCTCTGTTGAGTACTGCGGAAAATGTGTTATAAAAATAACTGGTAATAATAAATGAATAATCTGTATCTGGTGAGGAAGTCGTGGCCCTCATCCGTTCCTCCCCCCACTTGACCCTATCCCCCCCCCCACCTCCTCTGCTACCTTTCTCCTTCTGCCTGTTCCTATCTTGCCCACCTTGTCAATCTCTCTCATCAAGCATTGACCCCTCTGCCTTCAAGCATGCACTCGCCTCCCCTATTCTTAAATAGCCTACCTTTGATCCAGACACCCTCTCCAACTGTCAACCCATCTCTCTCCTCCCTTTTGCCTCCAAACTCCTTGAGCGTAGTATTGTCTATAACCGCCTCACTGCCGTTCTTTCCTCCCACTCGTTGCTTGACCCATTCCAGTCTGGTTTCCGTTCTCTCCACTCCACTGAAACTTCCCTCACAATAGTGTACAATGACCTCCATGCAGCCAAATCTAAGGGCCAGTACTCTCTGCTTATTCTTCTTGACCGCTATGCTTTTGACACTGTGGACCACCCTCTCCTTCTGCAAATCCTTCACTCTCTTGGTCTGGGTGATACTGCCCTCTCTTGGCTTTCCTCCTACCTCTCTGATCGTTCCTCCTCTGTCTCCTCTCATGACACTACCTCCCCCCACTTCCACTAACTGTTGGTGTCCCCCAAGGGTCTGTTCTTGGTCCTCTCCTTTTCTCTCTCTATACGTCCTCTTTAGGTAAACTCATTAGTTCTTTTAACTTCCAATATCACCTATATGTTGATGACACTCAAATCTACCTTTCCTCCCCTTATCTCTCCCCGGCTCTCCTCACTCATAACACCAACTGCTATCTCTTCCTGGATGTCCCAGCACTTTCTTAAACTCAACATGTCCAAGACTGAGCTGATCATCTTCCCACCTTCCCCCACAACCTCACCTCCCACAATCTCATTATCCATTGTTGGCATGACTATCTCCTCTAGTCCCCAAGTACGCTGTCTTGGCATAATCCTTGACTCCTCCCTCTCCTTCAAACCACACATTAAGCACAAACTTGTCATTTTCATCTCAAAAAACATTTCCAGGATCAGACACTTTCTCACCCAGGATGCCACCAAAACCATTATCCACTCACTGATTATTTCCAGACTGGTTTACTATAATCTCCAACTAACTGGCCTCCCTGACAATTACCTCTCTCCACTCCAATCTATCAATGCTGCAGCCCGCCTCCCCCTTCCCTCTTCCTCACCAAATGCACTACGTCCACCTCCCGTCTCCTATAAACCCTTCACTGGCTTCCCTTCCCTTTCAGAGTCCAATTCAAGCTTCTCACACTCACAAAGCACTCACTCACTCCTCTCCCATTTACATCTCTGACCTTATCTCCCTTTACTCTCCCACCCACCCTCTTCGCTCTGCTAATGCACGCCGACTCTCCTGTCTTCTGATTACTTCCTCCCACTCCTACCTCCAAGATTTTTCACGTGCTGCTCCCTTACTCTGGAATTCTCTACCTCTCCCCCTCAGACTTTACACCTCTCTACAGAACTTCAAACGGGCTCTCAAGACCCACTTCTTTACCAAACCCAGCCAAATCTCAACCTAACCTTCTGTCCCACGCTTGGTATACCCAATCTGTGTCACCCCTGTCTGTCTGCCCCTCCCTTTAGAATGTAAGCTCTCACGAGTAGGGCCCTCATGCGATTATCCTTTTCTTACTTTAATAATCCTCAACTGCCTAAATCTTACAGTTCTCAGCCACCTTGATACTTATCTCAGTGTCGTCTGCTGATGTAATTATGCTTAGTTACCCTGTACTTATCCGATATTGTCTTCAACTGTGAGTCACTGTTTTCCTGTTTTGATTATGTGCATATGTACTCTGTATTTGGGCACTGCGGAACCCTTGTGGTGCCATCTAAATACAGGATAATAATAATAATCTACAAATTAGCCATGCCTTGTGATTTTTCTTAAAATATGCTACTTAAATCTGCTACGTTTTATGAATTCTTATGCATGAAAAAAAATTGTGAATCCATCCAATTGCTACTTGAGGTATAGCGTCTTGCAATACTAAGCATTTCTTGCCAAATGAAGCAAAAAGGAAAGGTGTATGAGGACACATTTGTACATCACTGACAACAGCACGCTGTGTTTTTAAACAAAGTATATATTCTTCTATTGTCTCTTAGAATAAAATAAATACCATTTTATTCTTACCACTTTATGTATAGTGGATCATTATTTTATTTTACCTTTACTATAACTATCCCTCTACCCTCTCTAGTCCCCCCTCCTTTAAGGGAGATCTGCACTGACAACCATAGTTGTGATTTATTGTATATGTGGTTTAACTAGTTGAGAAATCTAGTTTAGGTTTTGTGGCTGATAAACAATCCTTTCACCTTGACACTCATACAGTTAGTTGCACAGATAGTTCACTATATCTGTTTATGGGATGCAGTTAAAATGCTGGCTGTCGGGATCCCAGCATTCAGCATACTGACGCCAGAATCCTGACATCCAACATTATACCAGTGCACCGAATCCCAACACCTACCCGGATTTTCCACTCGGTTGGTAGGTCCAAGTCACCGATCGAGTGGGAATAGAACCTGTAGCGAGCTAAGCTCGCCACTGAGCCCAAAGCATGGCGAGCACAGCAAGCCCGCATGGAGACTCGCAGCCGGGATTACGGCAGACAGGATGCCGCTGTCACTATACTGACAGCCGGCATCCTGTCTGCCGGTATTTCATACCGGTTCCGTGCCTATTATTTCTCGTACTTTCATGAGAGCACTTAGATGTGTGTCATTCTGACGTACTGGTTTTCCTATTTTCTAGAACTGTTTTTGCTACCTCTAATATACTGGATAAAAGCACATGCAATTTTAAGGTTGTTGCTCATGTAAGAGATGGTATTTAATAATGCTGCAGTATCCATACTAAACACTCTATAAAAAAATAATCACGTGTTCACTGACTACATTTTACTCTTTTGTTGTTCTAGAATCTGGAAAAGAGACCTCTCTGAACAATCTATTAGTAATAAAGAATTAAACTCCTTTCTATCCAGACCAGACTCATGGAGCCATCAGATTCCCTCTATAACGTTACATGACTGGGGTATTAAAATGTTATCATCAGATGTTCTCTCCAATGACCCTTCAGAGGAAGCAACAAGAAAATTAATTATGCAGCCCATTGCCAGGCAGATGTTGTTTAGTTCTAATGATGTGCCAAAGAAGATGTTACCGGAGGATGCTGAGCTTAACAGAGTACTAACTGAGCAAAGATGGCTGCCAGTGTGGCCAACTAATGAGATGGAGAAAAGAAGTATTGTGGTGGCAGATGATGCAGCTTTCCGGGAGAGGAGCAAGATGCTCACGGCAATGGAAAGACAGAAATGGCTCAATTCTTACATGCAAAAACTTCTAGTTGTAAATTCTACCTAACTCTTATCCTCTGGTCAGCTGTGCATTCAGAGCTGTCAGCATGTATTCACTGTTAATAAAAATTATATCAAGTTGCTGCATTTGTTCAAAGTCCAAATGCGCATACCCTCCGTCTCCCTCATGTCAGTCTGTATGCCTGTTTTTATATCTACCGGTAAGGGTCATTTACCAACATCGGAAGAAAAGTGAAAATGTGCAGTAACCCATAGTAACCAGACTTGCCTTCATTGTCTGTTTAGCATGATGAGCCACTGTCTAATTGATTTCGCTATACTCGTACATATGCCCTTTTTGTGGAAATCTCACAGGACAATATTCTTAAAAGTGTAATAAAAGAAATATCTTTAACAAATTATAAAAATGGCTATTTTTTCAGGATCATAAGGAGTGCAGAGTGGCTGGTGCCATCACCCAGGGTGCAGGTTTACATTATTGCTATTTCAATAATTCACATGCACAGTAGAAATATACATTAGGTCCGAAGTCACCGAGAAGTTCTTGGGATAGGCTCTCTGAGCATGTCAGAGAATCTCAGGATAGTCCCAAACAGATGCAAGAAAAAGGATGGTGAGGAAAAAGAAGCCAAGCAGTTAAAATATATCTCAGATGCCCAGTACATATCAGGAGGACCAACGCATAGTATCAGAACAAATTATTGATCATTACAGAAGAATGAGAATTGATGCACATCCCTAGCCCCAGGCCATAATGGTGCCCAACTGACCATGTAAAATTGAAGGGTTGTGCACAGCCAAGCACAATGACACCTTGCACAATGTAAGACTTGCACACCTATTTGTCAGTCCGGCTCCCTTGCTCCTACTCCTCCGGCTATTTACATTGTGGGTGGTGCATGTGACATCATGATGTCAAAATATTTCATCCCAGAGAGTAGAGGAGTTCCTGAGGAAAACCACAAAGAGGTAGTTGAAAAAATTTTGGGCACAGTCTGTGAACTGTATTTCACTATGTATTTCACTATGACGTTTCTTCAACAAATATTCTTCATTCTACTTTAGGGAGTCCTTTCAGAGTCTGGATGAATTCAGTGTTTCTGTGTTATGTTCTGTGAACCTTTCACCACTGAAATATTTTTCTATGGAATTAAATGTCTGCTGCGAAACTTCGTATACTCAATTATTGCATGTTTTTTTTTTTTTACACCAGACATGTACAACTCAGCAATGGTGGGACACATGGCTGTAGATAACCCCTATCCAGAATTCCTCTGGTCAGGTGTCTGGAGGTTGCCTTATCCATGACAGATGGAGTCATTCATACCACATTAGGGTGGGCCACAGTGTTGGTGATGCACTGACAGTGACATGACCGGCTCTGCCACCTGGCCCTCTCTCCTGACCCAAACCACCAGAATCAGTTTCCTTTCGGCTAAGGATCACGTGTGATTGAGGTGTCAATCATGCGGACGGCGCCTACTGAAGACTGGTGAAGGTGATTAAGACTTGAAGGGGCATATCAAGAGGGCTTCGAGGCTGACATATCAAGGGAGTTTCTGAGGTTTTCATATCAAGGGGTCTCTGACACTGGCATATAAAGATGAGCACTGAGGTTAGCATATCAATGAGGGCTCTGAGGCTGGCATCTCAAAGGGTGTTCTCAGGCTGGCATATTAAGTGGGGCTCTGAGGTTGCATGTTAAGAAAGCATGACGGGGATCTAAGGCTGGCACATGAATGGTTAAGGACCGGTAGCTCTGATGCTGGTATATTAAGGAAGCTCACAGGCTGGCATTTTAAGCATATCTTCCAACTTCTGCAATGAGACAGATTTGAAAAGGATGCGCATGACCTCTAGGCGATGCTAGGTGACATTTTGGGGTCATGACTGCACTTTACTCCCCCGTACCTCATGAAGCTTGGGACAAGCATACATTAAATGCTGCAACTGCAGATTGGCTGTGACAGAGTGCTACCTCAAATGTGCCCACGGGTGTGTTGATAGAACATTGTCCAAAACACAGGTCTATAAAGCCAAAATTAGTACAGCAAGGAGGCATTTGAAGCAGTCATGATGTGTCTCTGAGGCTTGCATATAAAAGGGAAGGGACATGGGGCTCTGATGTTGGCATATTAAGGGGGCATGACAGGTGTTTCTGAGGCTGGCATATTAAGGTAATATAACAGGGGACTCTGATGCTGGCATTAGTAGCTCTGAGATTGGCATAAGGGAATAAAATGGGGTTTTGACTGGCATATATATATATATAATATATGGGGCATTATGCAGCATTCTCTGTGACATATGGGGCACTAAATCATTGTCTATATAATAACTAAACATTTGTAATATTTTAACAAATGCTGAGCTGAACACATTTTTGTTTCAAAGTATGACTGGTATTGGGAAGGTGTTGTAGTTCACAGTTATTTTTGACATGTGAAAGTCAATGACAACATATTGGAAGTTGGACGTGTCTGCTGTTTTATACAATGCTTGCCATAATTTCTAAAGCGCAATACTCAACATAGCCAACAAGAATCATAATTTAACCAAAGATTGAGTACATACCAAACAAACTGATTTGTTCAGCCATTCATTTTACTTGGGCTACAAGACTATAATTTGTACATATGTATAAACATCATAAAATACAGGTACATTTTTAAAAACGTAATAGGTTACTGAAAAAAATGGCCTTGGTCTCATAGACTAGTTAACAAATGGAAACCTTTGATCGGTTTACTTATAAATGGGTTACATACATTCAGGGATGTCTTTTTGTATGGGCTCAATGTGCAGTTGACCAAGGGCACAGGAGAATTAGGGCTGTTGGCTGATAGTTGAGGGTCCCCTTTTTCCAGAGATACCAGAGTTTTGAAAATTGGCCCTGGGAAACTGGAGATATCCGACTTCAAAGCAGTGGTCCCCATCCAAGCCTGTTGTCAGGGCCGACTGTTTTTGTGAATCCGTTAACCCTGGACCAATCAAAGGTGTAGGTGCTAGTGTATGATGAAAGCAGGGAGGACGAAGAAAGTTCAGTTTCATATATTTATTAAAGGCAACAATTCCAGTAAGGAGTTAAATGACAATTATTAGTCACCATATATATACTGACATATTGCAATGAATGGTATAATGATAAGCAGGAACAGTATTAAAGATGCATTGAAGAAATGTTCATACAACTGAGTTTAAACAGGATTGTGAAGAATTGTCCAAATGAAGCAATGACTGGTGCCAAAGTGTAAGGAGTGTTAACTGGATATTGCTTACATAAATGAATAACTGTAGAGACTTGTACTGAGCTTAAAGGTTAAACTGGAAGGCTGTGAAGAATTGTCCTTGATTGCAGCAACAATGAAAATATAATACTGAATAGAATACTTGTAAATTGTGAAGAAGCACAGTGAAACTGCAGCAGACGATAATGGTGAAGAATGAGTTAAACTGAGAGCTGATTAAATGAGCACCTGAGTTTAGTAGAATCTTCCAAAGGCTGTGTGATTGAAGCAGGCAGACAGGGTAACCTCTCACAAGACTCTGGAAATCCACTTGTTTGCCACTGGGAGAGCGATTGACTGACAGCACAGCAGGTAGCTGGTGGATCTTTTGCAGTGAAGGCTGCAGGCAGACCTCTGGGAGCGGAGGCGATATCTGGACCACTGGAATCACACAGAAAACCATGGAAAGAGCACAGAGCTAGGGTACAGAGTAGCTACAACAAAGCACTGGCTCAGAGTAACATAATCCCAGCCTACTTAAAGGTAGCACAAGCTCAGGATTGGCTAACACTTACCCACAGGTGTTTCACAAGTGCTCTTAGGTGCTCATTTGGTCTCCAGCATGGCCGCCTCCTATACGGCAGACACACAGTGGTGCCTTTGACCATTTGGTCCCCACACTCCCGGGTCCCAGAAGCTGCATAGCCTCTGCCACTGACCATGCCGCATCCCCACATTGCCGCACAGCACCGTGAGCAACCGTGCCAGCAACAGATGGACCCCAGAACCCGCAGAGGTGAGCGATCGGTTCGTGACAGTACCCCTCCCTTTAAGGGTGGACTCCGGACACCTTTGAGCTTTGTCAGGATTCTTGGAATAGAATTTTTGTACCAGTCTTGGAGCATGAACATCTTCTGCAAAAACCCAGGACCTCTCCTCCGGACTATAACCCTTCCAATCAACCAGAAACTGCAGACGTCCATATCGATGACGTGAGTCCACATTCTCCTTAACCTCAAATTCCTCATCCTGCAAATAGTGAACTTCATGAGGTTTGAACAGGGCAGTACAAAACTTATTGAGAATCAAAGGTTTCAACAACGATGTGTGAAAGGCATTAGGAATTTTCAAAGAAGGTGGCAACTTGAATTTGTATGACACAGGATTTAGTACCTTTTCAATGGGAAATGGACCAATAAACTTGGAAGCAAACTTCTTAGAAGGAACTTTCAATTTAAGATTGCAAGTAGAATTCCAAACTTGGTCTCCTACCTTGTAGTTTGGTACAGCCTTACGTTTTCTATCTGCAAAAGATTTATAACGAGCAAAGGATTTAATCAACGATTTGTGCACACAACTCCAGATTCTAAACAAACGTTGAAGCACTTGATCTGCTGCTGGACCCTCTTGAGCTGGCAACGGATGGAACTCTGGCACACGAGGATGAAAACCAAAGTTAGTATAAAACGGCGTAGATTCTGAAGACGAATGAAAGAAGTTATTATGAGTGAATTCTGCCAATGAAAGGTAGTCAATCCAATCATCCTGTGAGGAAGATATGTATAACCGGAGAAAGGTTTCAAGATCTTGATTTACTCTCTCAGTTTGTCCAACTTTCTGGGGATGATATGCCGAAGAAAAATTCAACTTATTGTTTAAAGATGAACAAAGCGACCTCCAAAACTTGGCTACAAACTGTGTTCCCCAATCAGAGATGATCTCTCGAGGAAGGCCATGCAACTTAAAGATCTCAGAAATTAACAATCTGGCTAATGAAGGCTGATGGTAATCCAGTTAAAAGGAACCATTTTCGAAAATCGATCCACTATCACCCAAATGGTATTCTGCCCTTTCGATGGAGGTAAATTGGTCATGAAATCCATTGAGATATGAGTCCATGGTTGTTTGGGTATAGATAACGGATGTAACAAGCCTGGAGGAGAACCCCTTGGACTCTTATGTTGGGCACATTTAGGACATGCTGCTGTAAACTCTTGAACATCGGCTTTGAGACGTGTCCACCAGTAAGACTGCTGAATAAATTTGAGTCTTTAGGACCCCAGGATGACCCATGAAAGATGAAGAGTGAGCCCAAGTAAGTAGTCGTTTCCTAAGGTTTGTGGCGACAAAGGTTTTGCCAGGCGGAGGAACTGGGAGCGGTAACGTTCGAGTCATTAGAAAGGACGTAGGACTCACAATGGCTTGATTCGTAGTAGCATCATTTGATTCAGAAGAATTGAAAGACCGAGAAAGGGCATCTGCTTTTTTTTTTTTTGAGACCCTGGACGATAGGTGAGCTTAAAATTAAATCGGGTGAAGAAAAGAGCCCATTGAGCTTGCCGTGGATTCAAACACTGAGCCAACTGCAGATAAAGAAGATTCTTATGATCAGTACATACTGTAATGGGGTGTTGTGCTCCCTCTAAAAGGAATCTCCACTCCTCAAACGCCAATTTGATGGCAAGTAATTCCTGCTCCCCAATTGCATAATTACGTTCGGCCGGTAGGAACTTACGGGAGAAATATCCGCAGGGATGGACTTTATCTTCAAAGACTTGTGACAACACAGCTTCCACTGCTTCCATAGATGCATCTATCTTCACTAGAAAGGGACGGTTCAAATATGGCTGTCGAAGAATGGGGGCTGACACAAAGGCTTGCTTTAAATCAGAGAAGCCTTTGATAGCTTCAAAAGACCAGTTCATAGGATTTGCTCCCTTGCAAGTCAGGGCTGTGATGGGAGCGGCCAACATAGAGTAATTCTTAATGAATTTCCTATAAAAATTAGCAAAGCCAAGGAATCGCTGAATCCCCTTGAGAGTTGTAAGATTGGACCAGTCTCGGATAGCTTGTACCTTTACAGGATCCATACATACTGTAGCTCTGATCCTGAAATAATGTAACCAAGGAACGGTATAGAAGATACATCTCCAACTTACAATATAGTCGATTTTTCCTCAGGCGGGTCAGTACCTCTTTAATTTGGTGACGGTGAGACTTCAGATCCTTGGAGAATATTAAGATATCATCCAAGTACACTTCTAAACACTTGTAGAGAAGATCTCGAAAAAGTTTGTTCACATAGCTTTGTAAAACTGCAGGAGCATTACAAAGACCAAAAGGCATTACAGGGTATTCGTAATGCCCATCCCGGGTATTAAAGGCAGTCTTCCATTCGTCCCCTGCATGGATGCGGATTAAATTGTTGGTTCCATGAAGATCTAATTTTGTAAACACAGTAGCTCCCTTTACCCGGTCAAATAATTCTGGAATTAACGGCAATGGGTACTTCTTCTTCACAGTGATCTCATTAAGTCCGCGCTAAACTATGCATGGTCGTAAACCACAATCTTTCTTCTTAACGAAGAAGAATCCGGCTCCTGCAGGAGAGGAAGATGGTCTAATAAATGCTTTGGTTAAATTCTCTTTTATATAATCTGACTTAGCTTGAGTCTCTGGGATGGACAGCAGATAAATTTGCCCCCTAGGAGGAGTTTTGCCTGGCACCAAAACGATTGGGCAGTCCCATTCACGATGAGGGGGTAAGGAGTCTGCCGCTTGTTTACTGAATACATCCACAAAAGATTGATAGACTGAAGGTAACTTGGGAAGACTGACTGACTGACTGGAGGGGTATAACTGAAGCTAAACAGTCCTTGGTACAAGATTCACCCCACAAAAGAATTTCCATGGTTTGCCAGTTGAATTGTGGATTATGTTTCTGCAGCCAAGGAAATCCAAGTATCACATAATGAGAGGCTTTGGGAATCACGAGGAAGGAAATATATTTGTAATGGAGCACACCAACTTTCATCTTGAGACATACGGTTGGATGAGTAATTATGCCATCTGGAATACGACTTCCATCCACTGCTGTAACAGCAACTGCTACTTCCAGAGGCACGGTTTGAACTTTAGATCGTATGACAAAGGTTGAGGTGATGAAGTTCTCGGCTGCACCGGAATCTAGGAGAGCTGAAACTTTAACTGTAGAATTTGGAGCTTCTGAACGAATAGGCAAAGTTGGCTCTTTCCCGGAATGTGATTCCAAGGTAAATCCTAGCTTAACCTCTCTTCAATAAGCTAGGAGCGAGAGTTTCCCGGCCGGAGTTTGCAAGACTTAATGAAATGTTCGAAGGACCTGCAGTACATGCAGAGGTTACCCTGTCGACAACAAATTTGTTCCTCCTCCGTAAGGCGAGAGCGCCTGATCTGCATAGGCTCTTCTGTTGTTACAGGAGACTGAGATGAAAAAAATCTTGTCGAGGTCTGGGATGATAGCGTGGACTAGATCGCTCTGCCTTAGATTTCTCTAAACATCGCTCTCTGTAGCGCAGATCAAGTTTATTGCAGATGGAAATTAATTCATCCAGCTTAGTTGGCACATCATGAATCGTTACATCATCCTTGATTCATTCTGATAGTCCATTCCAAAATGCTGCGACCAGGGCCTTCTCATTCCAGTTTAACTCTGAAGACAACATGCGAAACTGAATAATATATGGACTAACAGGACTTAAACCTTGACGTAGACGGAGAATCTCCAAAGATGCAGAGGTGGTTCTACCTGGTTCATCGAAGATTTTCTGGAAGGATGATACAAACTCTTTATAATTAGAGAGAATAGTATCTCCCCTCTCCCACAGTGGCGGCGCCCAATACAAGGCCTGACCGGACAGGAGGGCAATAATATATGCGATCTTAGAACGGGCTGATGGAAAACTAGCAGACAACAGTTCGAACTGGATCTCGCATTGGTTTAGAAATCCGCTGCAAAACTTTGGGGTTCCATCAAACTTACTTGACGAAAAGGTAACTGCAGACGAGACATAGGCACCATCACTGGAGAAACCATTGCGGAAGCCGAGACAACCGGAGCTGGAACTTGAACTTGTGGTGTCTTCATAGCCGTATGAAGATCCTCCAAACGATCTGCCATAGTTTGCATAAACTGAACTATTTATGTCTGTATGGACTCCAGATTTTCCAGTCGTGAAAGGATGTTTGCCGTAGCACCGCCTCCTGTGAATTGGTCAACCGACGGATCCATGTGGCAAGTGCTTACTATCAGGGACGAGTGTTTTTGTGAATCCATTAACCCTGGACCAATCAAAGGTGTATGATTAAAGCAGGGAGGACGAAGAAAGTTCAGTTTCATATATTTTATTAAAGGCAACAATTCCAGTAAGGAGTTAAATTACAATTATTAGTCACCATATATATACTGACATATTGCAATGAATAGTATAATGATAAGCAGGAACAGTATAAAGATGCATTGAAGAAATGTTCATACAACTGAGTTTAAACAGGATTGTGAAGAATTGTCCAAATAAAGCAATGACTGGTGCCAAAGTGTAAAGAGTGTTAACTGGATATTGCAGACATAAATGAATAACTGTAGAGACTTGTACTGAGCTTAAAGGTTAAACTGGAAGGCTGTGAAGAATTGTCCTTGATTGCAGCAACAATGAAAATACAATACTGAATAGAATACTTGTAAATTGTGAAGAAGCACAGTGAAACTGCAGCAGACGACAATGGTGAAGAATGAGTTAAACTGAGAGCTGATTAAATGAGCACCTGAGTTTAGTAGAATCTTCCAAAGGCTGTGTGATTGAAGCAGGCAGACAGGGTAACCTCTCACAAGACTCTGGAAATCCACTTGTTTACCACTGGGAGAGCGATTGACTGACAGCACAGCAGGTAGCTGGTGGATCTTTTGTGTGAAGGCTGCAGGCAGACCTCTGGGAGCGGAAGCGATATCTGGACCACTGGAATCACACAGAAAACCATGGAGAGAGCACAGGGCTAGGGTACAGAGTAGCTACAACAAAGCACTGGCTCAGAGTAACATAATCCCAGCCTACTTAAAGGCAGCACGGGATTGGCTAACACTTACCCACAGGTGTTTCACAAGTGCTCTTAGGTGCTCATTTGGTCTCCAACATGGCCGCCTCCTATCCTGCAGACACACAGCGGTGCCTTTGACCACTTGGTCCCCGCACTCCCGGCTCCCAGAAACTGCATCACCTCTGTCGCTGAACACGCCGTGTCCCCACACGGTCGCACAGCACCGCGGGCAACTGCGCCTAGCAACGGACGGACCCCAGAACCCGCAGAGGTGAGTGATCAGTTCGTGACACCTGTAAAGAGCTCTTCCTAGCCAGATGTCTTGGGTTCTGTCTGACTTTGGGACTAATTCAGACCTGATCCCTGCTATGCATTTTCGCACAGCAACGATCAGGTCTGAACTGCGCATGCGCCGGCGCCGCAGTGCACCGGCGCATGCCAGACAGCCGACGGCTGTCTTAGCCCTGCGATCGCCTCAGCCTGATTGACAGGTAGAGGCAGTCGCTGGGCAGGAGGGGGTGGGCCGGCGACCGCCTCCCATGAACTTTCTTAAGTTATGGCCGATGTGGCTGTAGGGCTAGGAAAGAGATTGCAGCCGCATGCAGAAACACGCCCATGACACTCCCATAACACACCTATGCCACCTCTTTTTGCTGAGACTTTAATTAGTCAGCCAGTCTCCACCCTGAAATTCCCATGAATCACAGAAGCTGTCTCAAGCAATGTCGTATTCAAATACGTATGCCATGACACTGTTTTTCGCATGTGCACAGTAACAAGCCCAGATTTCCCACAAGCAACCCGCCTAGGGCCCAGTGGGTCCAAAGGAGCCCTTGGACAGGACCCACAGAGAAATACGACCTATCCAAAATGTTCCCCAGTGTCCCGATGTCTGCACTGTGCATGTTAATTACTTGTAATATACGTGTAATGTAAGGCAGTCCTGTCCACTTCCCACATACCATTAAAGCGAAACCCTATGTGTATAGTGTACATTAAAAAAAATAAAAGTTTGTTGGGGGAGGCTGTCCCCTTGTTTGCTTATACCGACATCTATCAATTGCAGGATTATTGGGTGGGCAGTGTCTAGCTTGTGAAATTACTCTGCCCCCCCCCCCCCAGGTAATGTCACTGATATATTAGGCAGGCATCCAGTGCTTGCAGTGTGAAAATACAAATGAAAGCCCTGTGCCACACAGCCCGGGAGAGATAAGCCCACCATAGTCTGTGGTGATAACTAATCACGATTGTATATGTCATAGGCACTAAGCAGGGCAGAGACACATACATTATTGTGTACAGATGTAGCCATACTTATCTTACAGCAATGCGGCATGCGTTAGCGGTGCCGCTGGGTGAGTCCCAGTCGCGGGGTTGACCCTTGGCTCGGGATTCAAGGAGCAGCAGGAAGATGGGAGACCGGATGTTCGCGGTCACGCCTGACCTCCAAACTGGGACGCAGTTCGCAGCCTCTCCCGGCCGCCACATAGGATTGGTGCTGCGGGTCCCCTGGACGCATCAAAAGATGTGTCCGGGGATGCGGCACAGCTGGTTTTCGCGTTGACTGGGTTGGCTCGAGTCGCGGGAACTACAATGGGTAGCGCTGCTGGGAGCAACATGGAGACTCAGGGGCGCGGCCTGGGAGCAGTGGTGAGCAGGCTGCCCACTCTGGGGATGGTGCAATCCCGCACAGCTCCAGGGTGGCTATGTCGTGTGGGCACAGGGCTTAAGCTCGTACCTCAGAGGCTGCGGGGCGGTTGCGCGGTTTTGCGCAGCTCCAGGGGGATGTCGTCTTGACGAGAAGTAGGGGCTTACTCCCTGCCTGTTATGCACACCAGTGCCAGCAGGAATGTACTGGTGTCTGAACGGTGAGGGATGCAAAACAAATGAACTCACAGACAGACGGTGGAATATGACATTACATACACAGAAGGTGATAGGGTAACAAAATAAACACAAAATGAACAGAGAAGCCCAAAGGCTAAGAAACTGGGTGTTTCCCTAATATTAGGAATGCTCAGATGGAAAGAAGCGAGATGTAGTGATTTAATACGTAGAGAACCCGAAATGCTGTTGCTAAGGGCAACAGCAAAACCCTAAAGGGTTACCAACGGGTGTGGCAGTAAACTCCTTGGTCAGAGATGGAATAATAGACACAAGGAGAGTCTCCACAATCCTAGTCCTCACTTGCAGTGCACTGGTTCAGCTTACTGCCACTAAACTGACACCTTGCACAGTGAGAAAGGATTTTGGCAGGCAAGTCTGAGAATACAGCCGCAAACTTGCTAGGTTCACAGAGTAGCAAAAGAACCCTAGCAGGTTAAACGACTGACTCCAGTCTTACTGCTAGGTCTGGATTGGCAGAGTGTAATACCAAATCCCAAGGCCTATTTGCAGTAAGCAACAAACAAATACAAAGTTTACACAGTACTAGCTAGCTTTCAGGAACTGACTAACCAACAAAGATTCAGCAGCATCTGCCTAACCTGAGAAGAGGGTTTATATAGCAGGTGCTGTCCACGCCCCACTCAGACCTCACAGACTGTGAGCACAAAAACCAGCACCGGATCCCCTGCCGTGCACAGAGCCTGTAACCACTGCACAGCAAAAGACCCGAACCGGAGTATCAGCTACGCTCAGGTTACTCCGCTAGCACTTGTCTCACGGTTGCCATGACGACGTGGCAGCACAGAGCAGGAGACCCTAACACTGCCTTGGGGTCCAGAAGAGGTGCTGGCGCATGCGCAGCTGGTGGAACTGTGCTTACTGATGCTAGGGGCTGTAGGAGTGAGGGGAGGCGCCATCAATTTGTGGCTTCGGATACCAGCTCTGGGGATGTTTCCCAGTCTGGGGATTTCTGCTGCGGGAGGTCTATTGCTAAGGGCTTGCCACCCACTCCAGGTCCATGCCTCGTCGCAGGTCTTATTGTAACAATGTAGTAATCAGGTAAGTAGTAAGTTAAAATAGATATAACTCTGCGTTTCCCAGGTAAGTACTTGTTTACTTTTAATTATACCTTGTCCTATTCTTCCTTCTAGCTTTCGTTAATACATCAATCTCCACAGGGAGGCAAGGAAGAATTTCACCCGGATACCTTGCCTGAGGGATTTCTTGCACAACAAATGTTATTAACTTTTGGCCCTTTCTTAAGGACCCAATGAGTAGAAGAACTTACAATCATAAGATATGCAAATTAAATTACAATACTGAAATACGTTGCAACTTGTACATTCAACACACTAAAAATAACTTATTTTATTTTACTGGAATATGTTGTCGCTGTGTCTCTTCTTCACTTTAATAGAATGAACCTAGGTATAATTGGTTAGTACTTTTAAGTTTCACACTATGCACTGTTCACTATGTAATAAACACTCTGATAATATTAAACTGAACTAGACTAATAGCAATATCACCTTTTAAAGTCACACTACAACATTACTATTGCAGTCTATCTGTGTACTCTTTCCTCACTCTCTACCTCGTTGGTGCACATATAAAGAATCCTGTCCTACTGGTACCAGTGAGATTTATTGAGTCTCTCTTAGATAAATATGATATGTCTCTGAGACAAATGGCGCAATATCACATCCTAAGAGATTAGATTCCACTGTTTTGAGTCACTTGCTGCCTCTCACTAAACATGCAGTTAACTCCTCAGGGAAGATGAGAATTAGGACAGAGTTCTAACTGTATTTTATAATCCAGTAGTATAATCCTGTTTGATCCTTAAAGAGAGTGGAATATCAGAACCATATATCTAGAGTTCACTAACTAACACTGTCAATCACTGTTCCTTCCAATATGTGTGAATGCTGTAGTCAGATCCGGCCCTCGCCAATTTAATGCCCTAGGCAAAATTTTGTCTTGTGACCCCTAGCACTGCCGCTAGTTCTGCATCTGACCCAGCAACACTCAGGCAGTGGGGCCCACCGGGGGGGTTACCCTTTGGGACAGTTCAACCCTGCATAATGCCACACAGTAATGCCCATAATACACATAATTCCACAAAGTAATGCACCTTACACATATGCGCCACATTAGTAATGCCCATAATACACATACAGTAATTCCACACAATAATGCACCTGACACATATGCCCCACATTAGTTATGCTAGTAGCTTTTTTTTATAAAACTTATGACTGCGTTCTGTGAGATGGGGTGGCAGGATGGGTGGGTGGGTGCGTGCTTGACCTCCCATCCTTTGCAAGTCTCACCATTTATTTTCACTTGCTCGTTGGAAACAGATAGCAGCAATGTCCAGATACTGCCACACTTGCTGGTTATATAAAAAGACCAGTATCAAACATGTAGCAACTAGAGATGAGCGCCTGAAATTTTTCGGGTTTTGTGTTTTGGTTTTGGGTTCGGTTCCGCGGCCGTGTTTTGGGTTCGACCGCGTTTTGGCAAAACCTCACCGAATTTTTTTTGTCGGATTCGGGTGTGTTTTGGATTCGGGTGTTTTTTTCAAAAAACCCTAAAAAACAGCTTAAATCATAGAATTTGGGGGTCATTTTGATCCCATATTATTATTAACCTCAAAAACCATAATTTCCACTCATTTTCAGTCTATTCTGAATACCTCACACCTCACAATATTATTTTTAGTCCTAAAATTTGCACCGAGGGCGCTGGATGACTAAGCTAAGCGACCCTAGTGGCCGACACAAACACCTGGCCCATCTAGGAGTGGCACTGCAGTGTCACGCAGGATGTCCCTTCCAAAAAACCCTCCCCAAACAGCACATGACGCAAAGAAAAAAAGAGGCGCAATGAGGTAGCTGTGTGAGTAAGATTAGCGACCCTAGTGGCCGACACAAACACCGGGCCCATTTAGGAGTGGCACTGCAGTGTCACGCAGGATGTCCCTTCCAAAAAAACCCTCCCCAAACAGCACATGACGCAAAGAAAAAAAGAGGCGCAATGAGGTAGCTGTGTGAGTAAGATTAGCGACCCTAGTGGCCGACACAAACACCGGGCCCATCTAGGAGTGGCACTGCAGTGTCACGCAGGATGGCCCTTCCAAAAAACACTCCCCAAACAGCACATGACGCAAAGAAAAAAAGAGGCGCAATGAGGTAGCTGACTGTGTGAGTAAGATAAGCGACCCTAGTGGCCGACACAAACACCGGGCCCATTTAGGAGTGGCACTGCAGTGTCACGCAGGATGTCCCTTCCAAAAAACCCTCCCCAAACAGCACATGACACAAAGAAAAAAAGAGGCGCAATGAGGTAGCTGTGTGAGTAAGATTAGCGACCCTAGTGGCCGACACAAACACCGGGCCCATTTAGGAGTGGCACTGCAGTGTCACGCAGGATGTCCCTTCCAAAAAACCCTCCCCAAACAGCACATGACGCAAAGAAAAAGAAAAGAAAAAAGAGGTGCAAGATGGAATTGTCCTTGGGCCCTCCCACCCACCCTTATGTTGTATAAACAAAACAGGACATGCACACTTTAACCAACCCATCATTTCAGTGACAGGGTCTGCCACACGACTGTGACTGATATGACGGGTTGGTTTGGACCCCCCCCAAAAAAGAAGCAATTAATCTCTCCTTGCACAAACTGGCTCTACAGAGGCAAGATGTCCACCTCATCATCATCCTCCGATATATCACCGTGTACATCCCCCTCCTCACAGATTATCAATTCGTCCCCACTGGAATCCACCATCTCAGCTCCCTGTGTACTTTGTGGAGGCAATTACTGCTGGTCAATGTCTCCGCGGAGGAATTGATTATAATTCATTTTAATGAACATCATCTTCTCCACATTTTCTGGATGTAACCTCGTACGCCGATTGCTGACAAGGTGAGCGGCGGCACTAAACACTCTTTCGGAGTACACACTTGTGGGAGGGCAACTTAGGTAGAATAAAGCCAGTTTGTGCAAGGGCCTCCAAATTGCCTCTTTTTCCTGCCAGTATAAGTACGGACTGTGTGACGTGCCTACTTGGATGCGGTCACTCATATAATCCTCCACCATTCTTTCAATGTTGAGAGAATCATATGCAGTGACAGTAGACGACATGTCCGTAATCGTTGTCAGGTCCTTCAGTCCGGACCAGATGTCAGCATCAGCAGTCGCTCCAGACTGCCCTGCATCACCGCCAGCGGGTGGGCTCGGAATTCTGAGCCTTTTCCTCGCACCCCCAGTTGCGGGAGAATGTGAAGGAGGAGATGTTGACAGGTCGCGTTCCGCTTGACTTGACAATTTTCTCACCAGCAGGTCTTTCAACCCCAGCAGACTTGTGTCTGCCGGAAAGAGAGATCCAAGGTAGGTTTTAAATCTAGGATCGAGCACGGTGGCCAAAATGTAGTGCTCTGATTTCAACAGATTGACCACCCGTGAATCCTTGTTAAGCGAATTAAGGGCTCCATCCACAAGTCCCACATGCCTAGCGGAATCGCTCCGTGTTAGCTCCTCCTTCAATGTCTCCAGCTTCTTCTGCAAAAGCCTGATGAGGGGAATGACCTGACTCAGGCTGGCAGTGTCTGAACTGACTTCACGTGTGGCAAGTTCAAAGGGCATCAGAACCTTGCACAACGTTGAAATCATTCTCCACTGCACTTGAGACAGGTGCATTCCACCTCCTATATCAGCGTTTTTCAACCGCTGTGCCGCGGCACACTAGTGTGCCGCCAGCGGTTGTCAGGTGTGCCGCAGCCTGCTGCTCACCGGCCACCAGAGATGCCTTGCACAGTGCTCCACCCAGTGGCGGAACTACTAGCTTCATTACTAATGAGACGCTGCCGGCGACCTCCGCGCCATAAAGGAAGCAGTTCTGGAATGTAAGGGGAGGGGTAGCCCGCTCCCCGCTCCGTAGTCAATTCTATCCCCTGAGCAGTGTCGTGCAGACGTCATAGCACGACGCTGATGCCTAATGTTTGCCGCCGTGCTGTCGCAGAAGAGAAGAGACCCGCGCGTCTGGTGAGTTTAAGTGTGAAGTAGGGTACAGGCTGTCAAGACAGAGCAGAACAAGGTAAGTTACCTGGGGTAGGCAGGGAGTTTGAAGGGCCGGAGAAGCACATTAATGGCCATACATGTAGAGATGAGCGGGTTCGGTTTCTCTGAATCCGAACCCGCCAGAACTTCATGTTTTTTTTCACGGGTCCGAGCGACTCGGATCTTCCCGCCTTGCTCGGTTAACCCGAGCGCGCCCGAACGTCATCATGACGCTGTCGGATTCTCGCGAGGCTCGGATTCTATCGCGAGACTCGGATTCTATATAAGGAGCCGCACGTCGCCGCCATTTTCACACGTGCATTGAGATTGATAGGGAGAGGACGTGGCTGGCGTCCTCTCCATTTAGATTATAAGAGACTGAGAGAGATTTACTGGAGCTGACTAGGAGGAGTACTGTTACTGTAGAAGTGTAGAGACTGAGTGGAGAGAGTTTACTAGTGAGGACAGTGCAGTTTACTTTATAATCCGTTCTCTGCCTGAAAAAAGCGATACACAGCACACAGTGACTCAGTCACATACCATATCTGTGTGCACTGCTCAGGCTCAGGCCAGTGTGCTGCATCATCTATTATCTATATATAATATTATATATATATCTGTCTGACTGCTCAGCTCACACAGCTTATAATTGTGGGGGAGACTGGGGAGCACTACTGCAGTGCCAGTTATAGGTTATAGCAGGAGCCAGGAGTACATAATATATTATATAGTGAGTGACCACCAGACACACAGTGCAGTTTATTTAATATATCCGTTCTCTGCCTGAAAAAAGCGATACACACAGTGACTCAGTCAGTCACATACCATATCTGTGTGCACTGCTCAGGCTCAGGCCAGTGTGCTGCATCATCTATTATCTATATATAATATTATATATATCTGTCTGACTGCTCAGCTCACACAGCTTATAATTGTGGGGGAGACTGGGGAGCACTACTGCAGTGCCAGTTATAGGTTATAGCAGGAGCCAGGAGTACATAATATATTATATAGTGAGTGACCACCAGACACACAGTGCAGTTTATTTAATATATCCGTTCCCTGCCTGAAAAAAGCGATACACACAGTGACTCAGTCAGTCACATACCATATCTGTGTGCACTGCTCAGGCTCAGGCCAGTGTGCTGCATCATCTATTATCTATATATAATATTATATATATCTGTCTGACTGCTCAGCTCACACAGCTTATAATTGTGGGGGAGACTGGGGAGCACTACTGCAGTGCCAGTTATAGGTTATAGCAGGAGCCAGGAGTACATAATATATTATATAGTGAGTGACCACCAGACACACAGTGCAGTTTATTTAATATATCCGTTCTCTGCCTGAAAAAAGCGATACACACAGTGACTCAGTCAGTCACATACCATATCTGTGTGCACTGCTCAGGCTCAGGCCAGTGTGCTGCATCATCTATTATCTATATATAATATTATATATATCTGTCTGACTGCTCAGCTCACACAGCTTATAATTGTGGGGGAGACTGGGGAGCACTACTGCAGTGCCAGTTATAGGTTATAGCAGGAGCCAGGAGTACATATTATATTAAAATTAAACAGTGCACACTTTTGCTGCAGGAGTGCCACTGCCAGTGTGACTGACCAGTGACCTGACCACACTGACCACCAGTATAGTTAGTAGTATACTTATATTGTGATTGCCTGAAAAAGTTAAACACTCGTCGTGTGACTTCACTTGTGTGTTTTTTTTTTTTTTATTCTATAAAAATAAAACTCATTCTGCTGACAGACAGTGTCCAGCAGGTCCGTCATTATATAATATATAATATATACCTGTCCGGCTGCAGTAGTGATATATATATATTTTTTATATCATTTATCATCCAGTCGCAGCAGACACAGTACGGTAGTTCACGGCTGTGGCTACCTCTGTGTCTCTGCACTCGGCAGGCAGTCCGTCCATAATTGTAATACCACCTAACCGTGGATTTTTTTCATTCTTCTTTATACATACATAGTTACATAGACATCTTCTCTTTATCAACCAGTCTATATTAGCTGCAGACACAGTACAGTACGGTAGTTCACGGCTGTGGCTACCTCTGTGTCTGCACTCGGCAGGCAGTCCGTCCATAATTGTATACCACCTAACCGTGGTTTTTTTTCATTCTTCTTTATACATACATAGTTACATAGACATCTTCTCTTTATCAACCAGTCTATATTAGCTGCAGACACAGTACAGTACGGTAGTTCACGGCTGTGGCTACCTCTGTGTCTGCACTCGGCAGGCAGTCCGTCCATAATTGTATACCACCTAACCGTGGATTTTTTTCAGTCTTCTTTATACATACATAGTTACATAGACATCTTCTCTTTATCAACCAGTCTATATTAGCTGCAGACACAGTACAGTACGGTAGTTCACGGCTGTGGCTACCTCTGTGTCTGCAGTCGGCAGGCAGTCCATAATTGTATACTAGTATCCATCTCCATTGTTTACCTGAGGTGCCTTTTAGTTGTGCCTATTAAAATATGGAGAACAAAAATGTTGAGGTTCCAAAATTAGGGAAAGATCAAGATCCACTTCCACCTCGTGCTGAAGCTGCTGCCACTAGTCATGGCCGAGACGATGAAATGCCAGCAACGTCGTCTGCCAAGGCCGATGCCCAATGTCATAGTACAGAGCATGTCAAATCCAAAACACCAAATATCAGAAAAAAAAGGACTCCAAAACCTAAAATAAAATTGTCGGAGGAGAAGCGTAAACTTGCCAATATGCCATTTACCACACGGAGTGGCAAGGAACGGCTGAGGCCCTGGCCTATGTTCATGGCTAGTGGTTCAGCTTCACATGAGGATGGAAGCACTCAGCCTCTCGCTAGAAAAATGAAAAGACTCAAGCTGGCAAAAGCAGCACAGCAAAGAACTGTGCATTCTTCGAAATCCCAAATCCACAAGGAGAGTCCAATTGTGTCGGTTGCGATGCCTGACCTTCCCAACACTGGACGTGAAGAGCATGCGCCTTCCACCATTTGCACGCCCCCTGCAAGTGCTGGAAGGAGCACCCGCAGTCCAGTTCCTGATAGTCAGATTGAAGATGTCAGTGTTGAAGTACACCAGGATGAGGAGGATATGGGTGTTGCTGGCGCTGGGGAGGAAATTGACCAGGAGGATTCTGATGGTGAGGTGGTTTGTTTAAGTCAGGCACCCGGGGAGACACCTGTTGTCCGTGGGAGGAATATGGCCGTTGACATGCCAGGTGAAAATACCAAAAAAATCAGCTCTTCGGTGTGGAGGTATTTCACCAGAAATGCGGACAACAGGTGTCAAGCCGTGTGTTCCCTTTGTCAAGCTGTAATAAGTAGGGGTAAGGACGTTAACCACCTCGGAACATCCTCCCTTATACGTCACCTGCAGCGCATTCATAATAAGTCAGTGACAAGTTCAAAAACTTTGGGTGACAGCGGAAGCAGTCCACTGACCAGTAAATCCCTTCCTCTTGTAACCAAGCTCACGCAAACCACCCCACCAACTCCCTCAGTGTCAATTTCCTCCTTCCCCAGGAATGCCAATAGTCCTGCAGGCCATGTCACTGGCAATACTGACGAGTCCTCTCCTGCCTGGGATTCCTCCGATGCATCCTTGCGTGTAACGCCAACTGCTGCTGGCGCTGCTGTTGTTGCCGCTGGGAGTCGATGGTCATCCCAGAGGGGAAGTCGTAAGCCCACTTGTACTACTTCCAGTAAGCAATTGACTGTTCAACAGTCCTTTGCGAGGAAGATGAAATATCACAGCAGTCATCCTACTGCAAAGCGGATAACTGAGGCCTTGGCATCCTGGGTGGTGAGAAACGTGGTTCCGGTATCCATCATTACTGCAGAGCCAACTAGAGACTTGTTGGAGGTACTGTGTCCCCGGTACCAAATACCATCTAGGTTCCATTTCTCTAGGCAGGCGATACCGAAAATGTACACAGACCTCAGAAAAAGAGTCACCAGTGTCCTAAAAAATGCAGCTGTACCCAATGTCCACTTAACCACGGACATGTGGACAAGTGGAGCAGGGCAGGGTCAGGACTATATGACTGTGACAGCCCACTGGGTAGATGTATGGACTCCCGCCGCAAGAACAGCAGCGGCGGCACCAGTAGCAGCATCTCGCAAACGCCAACTCTTTCCTAGGCAGGCTACGCTTTGTATCACCGGTTTCCAGAATACGCACACAGCTGAAAACCTCTTACGGCAACTGAGGAAGATCATCGCGGAATGGCTTACCCCAATTGGACTCTCCTGTGGATTTGTGGCATCGGACAACGCCAGCAATATTGTGTGTGCATTAAATATGGGCAAATTCCAGCACGTCCCATGTTTTGCACATACCTTGAATTTGGTGGTGCAGAATTTTTTAAAAAACGACAGGGGCGTGCAAGAGATGCTGTCGGTGGCCAGAAAAATTGCGGGACACTTTCGGCGTACAGGCACCACGTACAGAAGACTGGAGCACCACCAAAAACTACTGAACCTGCCCTGCCATCATCTGAAGCAAGAAGTGGTAACGAGGTGGAATTCAACCCTCTATATGCTTCAGAGGTTGGAGGAGCAGCAAAAGGCCATTCAAGCCTATACAATTGAGCACGATATAGGAGGTGGAATGCACCTGTCTCAAGTGCAGTGGAGAATGATTTCAACCTTGTGCAAGGTTCTGATGCCCTTTGAACTTGCCACACGTGAAGTCAGTTCAGACACTGCCAGCCTGAGTCAGGTCATTCCCCTCATCAGGCTTTTGCAGAAGAAGCTGGAGGCATTGAAGAAGGAGCTAAAAGGGAGCGATTCCGCTAGGCATGTGGGACTTGTGGATGCAGCCCTTAATTCGCTTAACAAGGATTCACGGGTGGTCAATCTGTTGAAATCAGAGCACTACATTTTGGCCACCGTGCTCGATCCTAGATTTAAAGCCTACCTTGGATCTCTCTTTCCGGCAGACACAAGTCTGCTGGGGTGCAAAGACCTGCTGGTGACAAAATTGTCAAGTCAAGCGGAACGCGACCTGTCAACATCTCCTCCTTCACATTCTCCCGCAACTGGGGGTGCGAGGAAAAGGCTCAGAATTCCGAGCCCACCCGCTGGCGGTGATGCAGGGCAGTCTGGAGCGACTGCTGATGCTGACATCTGGTCCGGACTGAAGGACCAGACAACGATTACGGACATGTCGTCTACTGTCACTGCATATGATTCTCTCAACATTGATAGAATGGTGGAGGATTATATGAGTGACCGCATCCAAGTAGGCACGTCACACAGTCCGTACTTATACTGGCAGGAAAAAGAGGCAATTTGGAGGCCCTTGCACAAACTGGCTTTATTCTACCTAAGTTGCCCTCCCACAAGTGTGTACTCCGAAAGAGTGTTTAGTGCCGCCGCTCACCTTGTCAGCAATCGGCGTACGAGGTTACATCCAGAAAATGTGGAGAAGATGATGTTCATTAAAATGAATTATAATCAATTCCTCCGCGGAGACATTGACCAGCAGCAATTGCCTCCACAAAGTACACAGGGAGCTGAGATGGTGGATTCCAGTGGGGACGAATTGATAATCTGTGAGGAGGGGGATGTACACGGTGATATATCGGAGGGTGAAGATGAGGTGGACATCTTGCCTCTGTAGAGCCAGTTTGTGCAAGGAGAGATTAATTGCTTCTTTTTTGGGGGGGGTCCAAACCAACCCGTCATATCAGTCACAGTCGTGTGGCAGACCCTGTCACTGAAATGATGGGTTGGTTAAAGTGTGCATGTCCTGTTTTGTTTATACAACATAAGGGTGGGTGGGAGGGCCCAAGGACAATTCCATCTTGCACCTCTTTTTTCTTTTCTTTTTCTTTGCATCATGTGCTGATTGGGGAGGGTTTTTTGGAAGGGACATCCTGCGTGACACTGCAGTGCCACTCCTAGATGGGCCCGGTGTTTGTGTCGGCCACTAGGGTCGCTAATCTTACTCACACAGTCAGCTACCTCATTGCGCCTCTTTTTTTCTTTGCGTCATGTGCTGTTTGGGGAGGGTTTTTTGGAAGGGACATCCTGCGTGACACTGCAGTGCCACTCCTAGATGGGCCCGGTGTTTGTGTCGGCCACTAGGGTCGCTAATCTTACTCACACAGCTACCTCATTGCGCCTCTTTTTTTCTTTGCGTCATGTGCTGTTTGGGGAGGGTTTTTTGGAAGGGCCATCCTGCGTGACACTGCAGTGCCACTCCTAGATGGGCCCGGTGTTTGTGTCGGCCACTAGGGTCGCTAATCTTACTCACACAGCTACCTCATTGCGCCTCTTTTTTTCTTTGCGTCATGTGCTGTTTGGGGAGGGTTTTTTGGAAGGGACATCCTGCGTGACACTGCAGTGCCACTCCTAGATGGGCTCGGTGTTTGTGTCGGCCACTAGGGTCGCTTATCTTACTCACACAGCGACCTCGGTGCAAATTTTAGGACTAAAAATAATATTGTGAGGTGTGAGGTATTCAGAATAGACTGAAAATGAGTGTAAATTATGGTTTTTGAGGTTAATAATACTTTGGGATCAAAATGACCCCCAAATTCTATGATTTAAGCTGTTTTTTAGTGTTTTTTGAAAAAAACACCCGAATCCAAAACACACCCGAATCCGACAAAAAAAATTCGGTGAGGTTTTGCCAAAACGCGTTCGAACCCAAAACACGGCCGCGGAACCGAACCCAAAACCAAAACACAAAACCCGAAAAATTTCAGGCGCTCATCTCTACATACATGGGGAGGGGGGGAGACGCAGTACTGGGAAAACGGAGGGGGAGAAGGAGCATTCACTAATATAAATACAACAGGGGGACCACACTATTGAGAGTACAGTGGGGAGCTGGCACATCACTGCACCATATTAAGGGGCACATCACTGGCAATACAGAGGGAGGGGGGTTTCAGGCACATAATACTGGACATACTGTATAGATGGGGGTGGAAACATGATACAGATTATAATGCAGAACATACAGACAACTATAGTGCAAAACACTTTTTGCAAAACCTACAGATAGGAGTGGGTGAAAACAAATACAGAACATGCAGACATTAAGCAGAATATTCACATATATGGGTATGAGTTCAGATAGTGATGGTGAGCCTGGGTAATGTATGGGGTGGCAGTGTGTTTGATTTATACCTGTGGGGGCCAATGTGCTTGATAAATGTCGAGGCCAATGTATTTGATATCTGTGGGAGCCAATGTGTTTTTTCCCCCCGTGGGTAACTGATAGCGTGCCTTGGGAATTTAAAGTCTTGTTAGGCGTGCCGCGAGTTGAGAAAGGTTGAAAATCACTGTCCTATATCGTGCTCAATTGTATAGGCTTGAATGGCCTTTTGCTGCTCCTCCAACCTCTGAAGCATATAGAGGGTTGAATTCCACCTCGTTACCACTTCTTGCTTCAGATGATGGCAGGGCAGGTTCAGTAGTTTTTGGTGGTGCTCCAGTCTTCTGTACGTGGTGCCTGTACGCCGAAAGTGTCCCGCAATTCTTCGGGCCACCGACAGCATCTCTTGCACGCCCCTGTCGTTTTTTAAAAAATTCTGCACCACCAAATTCAAGGTATGTGCAAAACATGAGACGTGCTGGAATTTGCCCATATTTAATGCACACACAATATTGCTGGCGTTGTCCGATGCCACAAATCCACAGGAGAGTCCAATTGGGGTAAGCCATTCTGCGATGATCTTCCTCAGTTGCCGTAAGAGGTTTTCAGCTGTGTGCGTATTCTGGAAACGGTGATACAAAGCGTAGCCTGCCTAGGAAAGAGTTGGCGTTTGCGAGATGCTGCTACTGGTGCCGCCGCTGCTGTTCTTGCGGCGGGAGTCCATACATCTACCCAGTGGGCTGTCACAGTCATATAGTCCTGACCCTGCCCTGCTCCACTTGTCCACATGTCCGTGGTTAAGTGGACATTGGGTACAACTGCATTTTTTAGGACACTGGTGAGTCTTTTTCTGACGTCCGTGTACATTCTCGGTATCGCCTGCCTACAGAAGTGGAACCTAGATGGTATTTGGTAACGGGGGCACACTGCCTCAATAAATTGTCTAGTTCCCTGTGAACTAACGGCGGATACCGGACGCACGTCTAACACCAACATAGTTGTCAAGGACTCAGTTATCCGCTTTGCAACAGGATGACTGCTGTGATATTTCATCTTCCTCGCAAAGGACTGTTGGACAGTCAATTGCTTACTGGAAGTAGTACAAGTGGGCTTACGACTTCCCCTCTGGGATGACCATCGACTCCCAGCGGCAACAACAGCAGCGCCAGCAGCAGTAGGCGTTACACGCAAGGATGCATCGGAGGAATCCCAGGCAGGAGAGGACTCGTCAGAATTGCCAGTGACATGGCCTGCAGGACTATTGGCATTCCTGGGGAAGGAGGAAATTGACACTGAGGGAGTTGGTGGGGTGGTTTGCGTGAGCTTGGTTACAAGAGGAAGGGATTTACTGGTCAGTGGACTGCTTCCGCTGTCGGCCCAAGTTTTTGAACTTGTCACTGACTTATTATGAATGCGCTGCAGGTGACGTATAAGGGAGGATGTTCCGAGGTGGTTAACGTCCTTGCCCCTACTTATTACAGCTTGACAAAGGGAACACACGGCTTGACACCTGTTGTCCGCATTTCTGGTGAAATACTTCCACACCGAAGAGCTGATTTTTTTGGTATTTTCACCAGGCATGTCAACGGCCCTATTCCTCCCACGGACAACAGGTGTCTCCCCGGGTGCCTGACTTAAACAAACCACCTCACCATCAGAATCCTCCTGGTCAATTTCCTCCCCAGCGCCAGCAACACCCATATCCTCCTCATCCTGGTGTACTTCAACACTGACATCTTCAATCTGACTATCAGGAACTGGACTGCGGGTGCTCCTTCCAGCACTTGCAGGGGGCGTGCAAATGGTGGAAGGCGCATGCTCTTCACGTCCAGTGTTGGGAAGGTCAGGCATCGCAACCGACACAATTGGACTCTCCTTGTGGATTTGGGATTTCGAAGAACGCACAGTTCTTTGCGGTGCTACTGCTTTTGCTAGCTTGAGTCTTTTCATTTTTCTAGCGAGAGGCTGAGTGCCTCCATCCTCATGTGAAGCTGAACCACTAGCCATGAACATAGGCCAGGGCCTCAGCCGTTCCTTGCCACTCCGTGTGGTAAATGGCATATTGGCAAGTTTACGCTTCTCCTCCGACAATTTTATTTTAGGTTTTGGAGTCCTTTTTTTACTGATATTTGGTGTTTTGGATTTGACATGCTCTGTACTATGACATTGGGCATCGGCCTTGGCAGACGACGTTGCTGGCATTTCATCGTCTCGGCCATGACTAGTGGCAGCAGCTTCAGCACGAGGTGGAAGTGGATCTTGATCTTTCCCTAATTTTGGAACCTCAACATTTTTGTTCTCCATATTTTAATAGGCACAACTAAAAGGCACCTCAGGTAAACAATGGAGATGGATGGATACTAGTATACAATTATGGATGGACTGCTGAGTGCCGACACAGAGGTAGCTACAGCCGTGGACTACCGTACTGTACTGTGTCTGCTGCTAATATAGACTGGTTGATAAAGAGATGTAGTAGTAGTAGTATGTATGTATAAAGAAGAAAAAAAAACCACGGGTAGGTGGTATACAATTATGGACGGACTGCCCAGTGCCGACACAGAGGTAGCTACAGCCGTGGACTACCGTACTGTACTGTGTCTGCTGCTAATATAGACTGGTTGATAAAGAGATGTAGTAGTAGTAGTATGTATGTATGTATAAAGAAGAAAGAAAAAAAAACCACGGGTAGGTGGTATACAATTATGGACGGACTGCCCAGTGCCGACACAGAGGTAGCTACAGCCGTGGACTACCGTACTGTACTGTGTCTGCTGCTAATATAGACTGGTTGATAAAGAGATGTAGTAGTAGTAGTATGTATGTATAAAGAAGAAAGAAAAAAAAACCACGGGTAGGTGGTATACAATTATGGACGGACTGCCCAGTGCCGACACAGAGGTAGCTACAGCCGTGGACTACCGTACTGTACTGTGTCTGCTGCTAATATAGACTGGTTGATAAAGAGATGTAGTAGTAGTAGTATGTATGTATAAAGAAGAAAGAAAAAAAAAACACGGGTAGGTGGTATACAATTATGGACGGACTGCCCAGTGCCGACACAGAGGTAGCTACAGCCGTGGACTACCGTACTGTACTGTGTCTGCTGCTAATATAGACTGGTTGATAAAGAGATGTAGTAGTAGTAGTATGCATGTATAAAGAAGAAAGAAAAAAAAAACACGGGTAGGTGGTATACAATTATGGACGGACTGCCGAGTGCCGACACAGAGGTAGCTACAGCCGTGAACTACCGTACTGTGTCTGCTGCGACTGGATGATAAATAATGATATAAAAAATATATATATATCACTACTGCAGCCGGACAGGTATATATTATATAATGACGGACCTGCTGGACACTGTCTGTCAGCAGAATGAGTTTTTTATAGAATAAAAAAAAAAACACCACACAAGTGAAGTCACACGACGAGTGTTTAACTTTTTCAGGCAATCACAATATAGTATACTATACTACTAACTATACTGGTGGTCAGTGTGGTCAGGTCACTGGTCAGTCACACTGGCAGTGGCACTCCTGCAGCAAAAGTGTGCACTGTTTAATTTTAATAATAATATGTACTCCTGGCTCCTGCTATAACCTATAACTGGCACTGCAGTGCTCCCCAGTCTCCCCCACAATTATAAGATGTGTGAGCTGAGCACAGTCAGATACGAGTGTTTAACTTTTTCAGGCAATCACAATATAGTATACTATACTACTAACTATACTGGTGGTCTGTGTGGTCAGGTCACTGGTCAGTCACACTGGCAGTGGCACTCCTGCAGCAAAAGTGTGCACTGTTTAATTTTAATAATAATATGTACTCCTGGCTCCTGCTATAACCTATAACTGGCACTGCAGTGCTCCCCAGTCTCTCCCACAATTATAAGATGTGTGAGCTGAGCACAGTCATATATATACATAGATGATGCAGCACACTGGGCTGAGCAGTGCACACAGATATGGTATGTGACTGAGTCACTGTGTATCGTTTTTTTCAGGCAGAGAACGGATATATTAAATGAAACTGCACTGTCTGGTGGTCACTGTGGTCAGTCACTAGTAAACTCTGCAATCTCTACACAGTTCTACAGTACTCCTAATCTCCAGTAAATCAGGTCAATCTCTCTCTCTCTCTCTTCTAATCTAAATGGAGAGGACGCCAGCCACGTCCTCTCCCTATCAATCTCAATGCACGTGTGAAAATGGCGGCGACGCGCGGCTCCTTATATAGAATCCGAGTCTCGCGATAGAATCCGAGCCTCGCGAGAATCCGACAGCGTCATGATGACGTTCGGGCGCGCTCGAGTTAACCGAGCAAGGCGGGAAGATCCGAGTCGCTCGGACCCGTGAAAAAAAACATGAAGTTCGGGCGGGTTCGGATTCAGAGTAACCGAACCCGCTCATCTCTAGTAGCAACTGTCCATTCTCTTCACTGTTCAGTGTGTTTGCTGGTGTCTGTTACTCCCTGCAACTGCATGCCCTTTATTTTATACTGTGGGAGAGATATGCTCTGCCCTCCAGTCTGACATGTCAGAAAGTCACGCTGCACTGATGTTTCATATAGAAATAGTGCAACACAACTTACTGACCATGTTACAGTACTGGATGGCAGGGGAATTTTACGGCATGGACTGACTGAGAAATAAAGTATGGGGAGAACACTGCCCATGTTATATCCCTGCAGACACCAGGAGTTTGCACATGGATAAGGGACACACACACAGAATGGTAGGGTCCCCCCCCCCCACAATGTGCACAAACAGTATAGATGAGTCTTCAAAAATAAACATGTGGTATTATAAGGAGCCATCCAGTAACAACCTTATATAGTCACTGAAAATGTCACAGGTCCAGGAATTGCAGTTACCAGGCTTCTGCTGTCTGACTTCTCACAAGTCAGGGGCATTCAAGCATGTCGGAGGGAGTTTATCAACTTTAAGGGACAGTGTGTATTCTATTTGACAAATGTAAAAAGCAGTGTATACAAGTACTGATTGAATACATTTGGAAAGTAACAGTTAGTTTTGCAGACTGTCCCTCATGAGATACTGCAGGAACATGCTTGGATGCCCCTAGAGATGCTTGGATGCCCTAGGCAAATGCCTAGCCTGCCTATAGCTAAGGCCGGCTCTGGCTGTAGTTTACTTGTGAACTCAAACTCAGCTGCTGCAAATTTATTAGCAAAGTCTTATGCCTGAGAAAACTAATATTCACGTGGTAAGTTTAAGGGTGGTGAGTAATTCAGAGTCTAGTATCAACTTCTCCTTACTGTGTGTCTATTAGAAAGACTCTGGAGCATCAATAGATTAGTTACTTCCATTAATCTAGCCCTCAATTATTAGCTGAATGTCTCCGTATTATTCAGGGTATACAAGGCAGTAGGGAGAGGATAGGGAGATGCAGGACGGTAGGGAGAGGATAGTGAGACGCAGGGCAGTAGGGAGGGAATATAGAGACACAGGGCGGTAGGGAGGGGATAGGGAGACACAGGGCGGTAGGGAGGGGATAAGGAGACACAGGGCGGTAGGGAGGGGATAGGGAGACGCAGGGCGGTAGGGAGGGCATAGGGAGACACAGAATGGTATGGAGGGGAAAGGGAGATGCAGGGCGGTAAGGAGGGGATAGAGAGATACAGGGCAGAAGGGAGAGAAAATGGAGATGCAAGGCAGTAGGGAGAGGATAGGGAGATGCAGGGCAGTGGGAGAGGATAGGGAGACATAGGGCGGTAGGGAGGAGATAGAGAGACACAGGGCTGTAGGGAGAGGATCGGGAGATGCAGAGCAGTAGGGAGAGGATAGAGAGACACAGGGCAGTAGGGAGAGGATAGGGAGATTCTGGGCGGTAGGGAGAGGATAAGGAGATGCAGGGCGGTAGGGAGAGGATAGGGAGATGCAGGGCGGTAGGGAGGGGATAGGGAGACACAGGGCGATAGGCTGAGGATATCAAGATGCAGGGCGATAGGGAGGGGATAGGGAGATGCAGGGCAGTAAGGAGAGGATAGGGAGACTCAGGGCGGTAGGGAGAGGATAAGGAGATGCTGGACGGTAGGGCGAGGGAGAGGATAGGGAGACGCAGGGCAGTAGGATAGGAATAGAGATTTATAGATGCAGTATTTTTATTGGGTGGTGTGTCTAACAAAAGTCCCCAGTGAGGACGTTAAGGAAGGAGAGGAGGAAAAGTAGTGGAAGGGGTGGACTTTGGGGCAGAGACCTAGTGAATAGAGAAGAGGAATGGATTCTGCCCTGCCTAGATATTTCAGTGCGCTGGGCCGGCTCCTGATCCTGTGAGAACCCTTCATCTATGGGGGTCCTGGTGGCTGTGACTAGAGGAGGAAGTGGTGACACCCTAACCAACACAGACATCACTGGGGTGGGTGGTGTTACTATGTGTGCCGACAGCTGCACTCTCTCCTGACCCCCAGCTCATACTGGGAGCACTGCGGTGCATGCTAACCTGTGAAATCGGTTCAGCGCTCAGCAGCCCAGATGCTGTGTTGAAGAGTCTTGGCATCTGGGCACGGCAGTGGTCGGGAGGCACATATGTAGAGTCATTTGCACGGAGGAGGTGGCGGGTATCAGTATGCAGCACAGGGAGGGCTAGGAAAGCCTTCTGCTGTGCCGCACTCATGAACATCTATGCTGGCGGCTGCAGCAGATTTTGTTTCACTGGCACCGAGGCTGGGGAGTGAGGGTTGCTGATGCGAAGGGGGCAGACGGACTAACAGGAACTAGGATTCTGCAGTAAAAGGCTTTTTTTCTTCCTATCTACAGCACAAGGACTTCCTGCAGAAGGTGTTGGCCTATTTTGCAGTGTGGACCTGGAGCTGCAGCTCCATCAGCCACAATGTTAATCCGGCCCTGGGCAGGATTACCTGTTGAAGCAGGGATGCCTAAGGCGGGTGCTAGACAGAATTCTGTGCCCTTCATTAAGCCCTAGGGTGCTTGTTTCATTGCAGCGCAGGCATGGCATGGGAAGTGCTTTGCCTTTAATAATGGGCAATGCTCTTTGGGGGTGAGATGTAATTTTCAGCATTCCTGCATTAGATGTGTTGGTTCCCTTGCCAATAAGGACTGTCCGAAGCCAGAGGTTGGTGGAGGGTCAACTCCCCCCATCAGACAAAGTTGCGGTCCCGCGGCTCCCTTGGTCGGATAGGGCTCCCACTCCAGTTAAAGTCCAGGCACTGCAATCTTGGCTCAGTAGATACCCATTGCAGGCGGATGCTGAATTTTTGTGCGTAGGTTCTTCAGAAGGATTATTTTAGGGACAATTGGTCAGGACCTAGTGAAGAATTTGCGCTCTGCTTATGAATTCCCGGACATTCTGAGGGACAAAGTGCTCGCTGAAGTGGCACTGGGTCGGATGGTGGGGCTTTTTTCAGAACCCCCTATTCTGGATTTTGTGCAGGGAAAATTCAGGCTTATTCAGCATTTGTCTTGTCCAAAGGAGGCCTCGGTGAACGATGTGATTGCTGACGTTCATTGCCGCATAAATTATCAGTCCTTTGATGCGGCTCTGGAAGTTGTCAGGTCATTCGGCATGTCTGCCCAAGGGTTGCTCTATTTCTTGTGCATACTTCGAGCTCTTTAGTACCTTTTTGCACTGGTGCTTGCAGACTACACAGGCGAAAGCGGCATAGCACATTATTTAGACGATTTTTTTGCTGGTGAGACCCGCTGGCTCTAGTCGTTGCGCGATTGTGCTGTCAAGGGCCTTAGTATTGATAAAAGATTTTTGGGGTCCCAGTGGCACATGAAAAGATGGAGGGTCCGGTCGAGGTTCTGGTTTATTTGGGTATAGAAATTGATTCTGCACAGGTGTGTCAGGAGGGGATGTGGTCAAGATACCGCCGGACCGGATCCCGACTGTCGGAATAACGACACCGGGATCCCGACCGGCACAATCCCAACATATTCTCCCTCTGTGGGTGTCCACGACATCCATAGAGGGAGAATAAATTAGTGTGCCGAGCATAGCGAGGCACCGTGCACCCTGCATGGCGAGCACAACGTGCCTGCAAGGGGCTGCATTGCGCTCGCCCCCCTGTCAGGATTGTCTGGTCGGGATCCCAATGTAGGTATTCCGACCGCCGGGATCCCATCCGGCGGGATATCGTACTGATCCCGTCAGGAGGCCTCATCATTTCTTGAGGCTTTCCCAAGAGATCTGTAGGGACCTTTTAATTTGGAATTCCTTCTTATCCCAATTCAATGGAGTTTGCGTTTGGAAGGATGAGGAGGTCAGCAATTCGACCTTGCAGCTGTTCACTGATGCTGCGGGGTCCAGCGGTTTTGGAGCATATTTCGGTGGTAGATGGTGTGCTGAGAAGTGGCCTGAGGACTGGGTTAGGGAGGGTCTGACAAAGAATATGCTCTTGTTGGAGGTATTTCCCATAATGGTAGCGTTGGAGTTATGGGGTGATGCTTTGCAGAACAAGGAGGTCATATTCTGGTGTGATAATTTGGTCTTTGTGGTCACTTTGAATAGGCAGAAGTCAAACTCCATCCTGGTCCTCAGAATACTTGCACAGATTGTGCTATGTTGTTTGGTGAACAATATTTTGTTGCGAGCCAAGCACGTACCTGGCGTAGATAAAGCTAATGCCCTTTCTCGCTTTGATTGGGTGCGTTTTTCGGAAGGTTTCGCCTACCGCCAACTTGGTCGACAGGGGCAATCGAGGTAAGAGCTTAAATAAATTGATTCTTGCCTTCGTTTGGTGTATCTATGCTGCCGGGAAGTCGCGGGCTGTCGTTGGGAAGGAATTAGCTGGCATTTCTTAGCTTCTGCGCCTGCGTGGGGAAAGAGATATTACGAAGTCCTTTTTTCTCTTGCGGGTGCTTAAGGGTTGGGCTAGGGTGGCCCCGCCCTCTCCTGAGGCTTTGAGGAACGTCTGTTCTTCCAGTTATGAAGTCAGCCTTTACGAATGGCCTTTACAATGGCGTATCACGATGATGGTTTCCTATGGGGGCATCACTGGTCCAGGTGGGTCCCCATGCCACTATAATTGAGCTGTCGCCTCAAGTTGAGCTGAGTCAGACAGGTGGCCCTCTTTTAATTTATTTGTAGTCCTCGTAAGGGTACGGTGATGAACTCTACCCTTGCGAGTTGTGTATGGTTAAGGATAGTGGTAGCAGGTCCATTCGTGACGTCAGGGCAGATGGCCCTCTTTTTGGTGACTCATTTTATTTTTATATTTTTAATTTTTAGTTTTAGTTTTCATTTTTGGAATACAAGTTTTATGATATCTCTATAGAGCCGTTCTTCCCCCGCCACCATAGTTAGAGGAGGGACATTTTTAATCAGAGTTAGTTGCAAATAGACCTCCCTCCTAAAATAAAAGCTGACCCATTTCACGCCAATTTAAGTTGGCGTGAATGAAGTGTGGATCTATCTGGCTGTGTAAGGTTTAATAAAAATATAGTGCTATGGATTGCTGAAGGAAGGGGGACCACAAACCGTTATCTTGCCCATGAGGTCTAAATCCAGCTCCGCACAGTAAGGATTTCTTCTGGGCTCCACATGTGGTTTGCTGATTATCGCTCTGAACGTGTGTCCTTTCAACTGCATCCACTTCCGATTCAGGCCCATAGTCAATATAAAGTGAACTACAGTAACATAGTAACATAGTAACATAGTATCTGAGGTTGAAAAAAGACAATTGTCCATCAAGTTCAACCTATTTGTGGTCTCCTATGCACGATGATTTGTCTAAAATTATGACTGAGGCTGATTTCAGCCGTTGCATTTTATCCCTTTTTATAGTAACTATAGGGGGTAATTCTGAGTTGATCGCAGCAGGATTTTTGTTAGCAGTTGGGCAAAACCATGTGCACTGCAGGGGAGGCAGATATAACATGTGCAGAGAGAGTTAGATTTGGGTGGGTTATTTTGTTTCTGTGCAGGGTAAATACTGGCAGCTTTATTTTACACTGCAATTTAGATTGCAGATTGAACACACCACACCCAAATCTAACTCTCTCTGCACATGTTATATCTGCCTCCCCTGCAGTGCACATGGTTTTGCCCAACTGCTAACAAAAATCCTGCTGCGATCAACTCAGAATTACCCCCATAGTGCGTGACTATGCACCATAACCCTGGATATCCTTATCCATGAGGAATTTATCTAACCCATTCTTAAAGGTGTTGACAGAGTCCGCCATTACAACTACCTCAAGCAGGGAATTCTAAACACGTATTGTCCTTACCGTGAAAAAGCCTTTACGAAGTATTGTGCGGAATCTCCTCTCTTCTAACCTGAGCGAGTGTCCACGAGTCCTATGTGTTGATCTAACAAAAAACAGGTCCTGCGCTAGCTCTGTGTATTATCCCCTTATATATTTGTAGATGTTGATCATATCCCCTCTTAGTCTCCTCTTTTCCAATGTAAACATTCCTAGTCTTTCAAGCCTTTCATTGTATTCTATCCTCTCCATGCCCTTAATTAGTTTGGTTGCCCTCCTCTGAACCTTTTCTAGCTCCAGGATATCCTTTTTGTAGTACGGTGCCCAGAATTGTGCACAGTATTCAAGATGTGGCCTCACTAGTGATTTATATAATGGGAGAATAATACTCTCGTCCCTTGCATCAATTCCCTGTTTTCTGCATGCTAGTATCTTATTAGCCTTCTTTGCTGCCATCCTACTTTGGGAACTGCTGCTTAGTTTGCTATCTATGAGAACACCTAAGTCTTTTTCCAGTACAGTATCCCCTAATTTTACCCCATTCAGTATGTAGGTGTTATTTTTGTTCTTGCTACCACAGTGCATTACCTTAGAGTTGTCTGTGTTGAAGCGCATTCTCCATTTGGCTGCCCATGCTTCTAATTTAACTAAGTCGTTCTGAAGAGACTTAGCATCCTCCTCTGTATTTATAGTAGAGATGAGCGGGTTCGGTTCTCCGAGATCCGAACCCCCCCGAACTTCACCCATTTTACACGGTTCCGAGGCAGCCTCGGATCTTCCCGCCTTGCTCGGTTAACCTGAACGCGCCCGAACGTCATCATCCCGCTGTCAGATTCTCGCGAGATTCGTATTCGATATAAAGAGCCACACATCGCCGCCATTTTCACTCGTGCATGGGACATTGAACGGAGAGGACGTGGCTGCGTTCTCTCCCTGAAAAGCTCTGTAACCTGTGCTCAGTGTGCTGCAAATATCTGTGCTCAGTGTGCTGAAAATATCTACGTTCTCTGCCTGAAAACGCTCCATATCTGTGCTCAGTGTGCTGCAAATATCTGTGCCCAGTGTGCTATATTGTGGGGACTTGGGACCACCAGTATATAATTATACTTATAGTAGTACAGTACAGTAGGCCATTGCTGTATCTTGTAGCTCTGTGTCACTGCTAGTATCCATTCCATATCTGTGCTGCATTTTTGTGAGCAGTATATATAGTATTACAGTGCAGCATTTTGGTGACCAACAGTATATAGTTGTGTACAGTAGGCCATTGCTGTATCTTGCAGCTCTGTGTCACTGCAAGTATCCATTCCATATCTGTGCTGCATTTTTGTGAGCAGTATATATAGTATTACAGTGCAGCATTTTGGTGACCCAACAGTATATAGTTGTGTACAGTAGGCCATTTCTGTATCTTGCAGCTCTGTGTCACTGCAAGTATCCATTCCATATCTGTGCAGCATTTTTGTGAGCAGTATATATAGTCTTACAGTACAGCATTTTGGTGACCCAACAGATAATAGTTGTGTACAGTAGGCCATTGCTGTATCTTGCAGCTCTGTGTCACTGCAAGTATCCATTCCATATCTGTGCTGCATTTTTGTGAGCAGTATATATAGTATTACAGTGCAGCATTTTGGTGACCCAACAGTATATAGTTGTGTACAGTAGGCCATTGCTGTATCTTGCAGCTCGGTGTCACTGCAAGTATCCATTCCATATCTGTGCTGCATTTTTGTGAGCAGTATATATAATATTACAGTGCAGCATTTTGGTGACCCAACAGTATATAGTTGTGTACAGTAGGCCATTGCTGTATTGATAAAGCTAAATATTTATCTTATATAAAACCCTTTATGAGGTCTAAGAACACTGTACGCTATTTACGTATGGAGTACCGTAAGGGTACGCTCGTTGCGTAACAATCGCTTAGCCGTGGTCGAGACGCTCAAGCGTCACGTTCGCTCACGGCCAAGAGATCACAGGCAGGCACGCTATTGGCTGCCGACTAACGTAATGGTTCACTATAGCGTAACGGACGCTGTATCGGGAGCGGGCTGCTCGAGCGATACAGACGCTCACGAGAATACGCTGTTGGTATCGGGCACACTTATAGGTGAGCGACTACCGTAATGCTACGCTATCAGCGTAGCGGACGCTCGAGACCACGAGGAGATCACGAGCGGCGCAGACGCTCACAATGTTAAACCTTTATATCTAAAGCATAAACAATGTACTATGCTGTAAAACCTTTGTGTAGAGATAGGGTGTAGATGCAACACAGTGTAACCTTATTAACTTAAAAGCTGTTTGAGCGTCACCGACGCTCTGAGAATACTTAACACTATAAGAAATACACAGATACCGTGCTTAGGGTCCAACGCCTAATATATATATTATGAATGTTATACTTGCAAAAGAATTAATACAATACAAGTCATACACTACAATATAACATAGACTACCTAACCAGATAACTACACATGAAATACAATACAATACTATTACATTTAAGAGAATACGAGAGAAAGAGAAGAGAGAGAGAAATGGCCCATAACCACAAGAAAGACAATATGATTGCGGAGAAAACTTACGCACAAAGGAAACGATCGCATGCGCCTCTGGACATCCAGCTCCCGATTTTCAGCAATGATAACCGTTGAAGAGTGAGAGCTGGATGTGATCGGCTTGTCTATTTATGCCCCACACACAATACAATTTAATGGTCCCTACAATCTCATTGTTCATTGGACACAGGAATTCCTCCTCGCATTATAACAAAAGGTCATAGGTTGATTCATACAGGTGGGCTGTGACTATTTCCAACAGCTCAGGTGGGAGGGAAACTGGGTTTCCCGCCGCATGGATAATTAAGTGCAAATAATAGTAAATGGACATAAACTTCTTATGTCCATAATTATTCGCACGAGCGATTAATCCGCTTCAAACCAACACCGGAATATTGCTAATTAGATACTCTTCCGATGGATACTAAACACCACTGTATTACTCCTGTCTGACCCTTCGTATCAAACAAAGGGGGATTTCTCTGTTCATGAACATTCTACATTAACCAAACTTTCAGAATCTATCAAAGGGACCATGATCTACAAAATACATTATATAGTGAAAATATGTAACGATTGAGTCGCACGCTACGAACACATGAACTCTACCGTAAATGCACATACCGCGCGCCCGCGGGTGCCTGCAACAGCGAGTATGCGCACGCACGGGAGAGCGCACGCATGCGCAGCGCAGACCTGTGTGAGGTGCAAATATGGCAGTGTGCATAGAGATATTTTTCTGACTTTGACAGTTTACCCTTTGGCAGTCAACAATAACTGCCACTTCCTAAAACATTTTCAAAAAGAGAAAAATATATGTCAGGGGTTAATACATTTACATGGTTGGGTAGGGGAGGAGAGGAGAAGGTAGGAAAAGGGTATGACCTAGTGAGATAGCAGAAGCATGTGTGTATGAATCCGTGTTTGGGGGTCATGTATCATCGTGCCGTACGTGTTTTAAATCAAGCTTCGAGGTATTGCGAAGTATACATTTGAATTCCTTCTTATCCCGCGGTACGGGTCTGTGGATGGGCTGTCAAACTTTACCGAGCTCTTTTCGGATTTTGGTTGCAACAAAATGGGGAGCACATTTTAGTTGATGATACATGAATGGGGGAATATGTGATTGCTGATATCTGTGCCTGTATTCCCTATACTATGTGTGTAATTACCTGAAGGTTGTAGAGATGAAGAAAAGACATAATTACGGTAAATGCAGTGGTATTCTATGTCAGGTAAATGAACATTTGTCGGTTGAAGTCTTGTTCGGTGTCTGTTGAATGCAGTCTTCTTTGTGCTTTTGCCCATAAGGTGCGAGCAAAAGCTTTGTCAATGTCCATAGATTTACAAAAGTGTTGGGCTAGCGTAATTTTAAAATTTCTAGGGAAACTGGGGATCTATGGCAAAGTTCATCAAAAATCTGTGTATCAGGTTGTCAAAACTTCTTCTTTAATCCATCTGTTGTCTGTATATCGGCTCATCAAATTCCTCGTCCAAGTGGGTCTTTTTACCTTGGAGAAAAACGGAAAAACGGGTGAAAGAAACGGACCGTAGAAATTGCATTTTCATTACATCATTGTTTCTACATTTGGGTCATAAATCAAATCCATTGGAATTACAGTTTCCTCACTCCTTAAACTCATCACCCTGGTACTTCGTTTGCACTTCGTTAAAGTCTGACCGCATCTAAATATCAAGCCAATCGTTATGATAACACCTAAGATACATAGGAGAAACTTCCCTACATCCATTATGATTCCTTGAGCCCATTCTCCTAAACCGGAGAACCAATTTCGCGGGTTCAACCATGACACCCAACCAGTCAGCTCATTACTCACAGCAGCAAGGGTGAGATTGTGTCTCCTGCGAAATTCCCACTTCAGTTGGAGAATATCGTCCATCTTTTGGTCTATGACCTCGACCGGGTCCTCTGTACTATTTGTAATATATGTGCAACATTTCACGCCGTACTGCGTTGCCAGTGTGACACAATATCCACCTGTTACTGCCGTGAGATAATTGAGAATCATTCTATGCTGAACTAGTTCTGTTTTATAAGCTTGAAGTTCTCTTCCAGTATACCTAAACGTGTCATCATACATTTCTGTGATATTGTCTAACAAATTTGCGAGCGCAGATATGTATTTATAATTCAACACTCCTCTGGCGGTGCGAGTGATGTCTAACGCGATTAGAAACTGAATCCCGGTGGATTCATGGATCATGTCAGAGGCCGGATGCTCTGTTCTTTCTATCAGGTGCCGTTTAACTACGTGCTCGTAATGGGTATGAGTATAAGGAGCTTGGGCAACACGGTGTATATCTTTCATTTTGGCATGTGATACAGTCATTACTTCAGGCAGTACTTTTCCAATATAACACAATCCTTCAGAGTTTGGGGCAAGCCACTTATACGCCTTCCTCCCGCATATGAAATATGCATCATCGGGGAGAACATATGGGACGGAGTAGGACATAACCATATTACACATCTTCCATGTGAAATCTCCTAACCCTAATTCTCCCATCTGTCTAGTACATGTATCAGCTTGTACGATATGTGCACAGTATCCTGGTGATACCTCTCCAACTCTCGTAATCCTACTTCCTAGGGTATACCTATATCGGAAATATTTTCCACTACTGGCTATGTGGCGTATAAGCTCTGTATCTGTCGGCATTCTATCTGCTCTATATGAAAAGGTCATGGTTTGGTTACTCCATGACACTTCCCAATTTCCCGGCTTTCGGGGGTTGGAAATGTTAAAACATATGAGGGATCTATCCACATGATATTGGTGGAGCTTCAAACTAGGAGGACTGGAGATATTAAACCTCCTGTCCACCGGCCTCCCACCACTTAGCTCAAGTACCTCCCCTATCGTTAAAGGAAATGGTACTAGTCCTGATTTGCTATGACCTTGAGGTACTTGAGAGCATACCCAACAATCTGTTTGATTTAACACACTACCCACTAAAGAGTGATAGTCACTCAAGGGATGCCGGTCCATGTGGATATTAAAACTGGATTGGCATTTCTTAATGCACCCATCCTCGACTACGTTGTCACAGAGTCTACAGATACAGTTTTCTTTTCAGCTAACAATGTTTACAAATAACATGGCTGCTAGATCGTTTCCGGTACTCGCCTTTTGCTTGGTGGTTGTGTTGCTATTGGAAATTTACACCTCCGTCTCAGTCATCGGAACCTTTCTGGATCCTTTCTCGACATCACTGGTACTCTCGCCGGAACAGACTGCTCTGGTCAACATCATGGTCAACAGGAAAATCCATATCACAGTCTCTTGGGGCAAGTCAATCTTACAGGAGGAGAAAAGAAGAAATTTGTAATGGGGGTACAGAAAAACAGTTTGAGGGGGAGAGAAACTTGCTACGATAATTAAGTTCTCTAGTCTTGTTGTTCTTCTTGTTCTGCTGTCATCTCAAAAGGTGCTGTCTCTCAGTCTTCCAAACGAACATTCCGGTGATGCAATATTCCCTCCAAACCAGCGATCTTTCTGTAAGGAGCAAAAAATCTTGCATTACCATTTGCCTAACTGAGGTGTGACATACCATCTTTAAAACATGAAAACATGAGAAAGAAGAGAGAAAACAAAAAAAAAAAAAAAAAAAGAGAGAGAGAACAATTCATATATGTATATATCACATAAATCAACAGAGAACAACAACAGGGAAAAAAAACATTTTTCAAACATAAACGTTTTCTAAAACATTGTCAGATCATCAGGCTGTCATATCTACATGTCCAATGGTTTCCTTGCGCAGTCCCTCCCCCCAGCACTTCCATATTCCACTGTCTGTATCTGGCCAGAATACATTGATGCGGATAGGTCATGCTGGGGTTTGGTAGACTTCTGCAAAGACCAAGTATATATGCAATGTTTGAATCCTACCAATAATCGTCAGAGATGGGGAGAGAGAGAAAAAACATTTCACAGATACATTTACAACGTTTCACCCGGTCATTCCTGTGTCTTCAGGGAATGACCTCCCAATTTACTAACTATAACCTCAGGCTTACCATCAGTCCTAATGATCACCTTTCCTGATTGCACATTATGGGTGTGGCTCAAAATTCTTCCTATATGATCCCTGTTTATAATTGTGTGTGTTATAATTTTGCTCATTTCTTGGTCTAGGGGGTCTGACTTTATGTGGGTTATTACAGTTGCTGGCATAATGCCCTTCTCTTCTACAATGATAACAAATCCTTGGCTTTCTCCATGTGCTAATGACCTGAGGTCTTGGTTGATTTGAGGTCTCCTCAAACGCTCGGATGCTCATCGCCATCAACCGTTCTCCCTGCGCTTCCCTGGTTCTTTGGATATTGCGGTCATGCTCGATAGCGGACTCTCTTAATGCAGCCACCGAGATGCCTCTCCAATGAGGTATGGAGGTTTGTACCCTGATTTTTAGTGTGTCTTTTAAGCTGTCCATTAATACGGACACAGCTACCTCTCTGTGGTGTACGTTAGTTTCAATGTCATCTATACCAGTGTACCTAGCCATATCCTGCAGAGCCCGGTGAAAATACTCTGATGCGGATTCACCTTCTTTTTGTCTTATTGTAAAGATTTTATTCCACTTTACTACTGCAGGAAAATATACTCCTAACTGTAGATTGATTCTTTTTACATTATCTTGGTTATACTTGTCTGTTAGTGGTACTTCCTCATCTAGCTTACAATCAGCAATAAATTTTAATGAATCAACATCGGGGGGTAAACATGCCCTCAAAACTGTCCTCCAATCTTTGTTATTTGGCTCTGCAGTGTTTCCTAGCACTCTTATGTACTTTTGACAAGCAACTAAGTCTTTCCTGGGATCAGGAAATTCAGACAGAATTGTTCTTAATTCTGTTCGGGAAAAGGGGCAGTACATGGCGATGTTCCTGACAGGAGTGACTCCTGAAGAGTCAGTTTTCCCATTTGGTACTGCAATTACCCTGACAGGATTAAGTCCAGTAACGTCATTCTGAATTGATTCCACGATATGAGGTACATTTGTTTGTGCGTGATGTATAATACCATACGTACCTGTGGACACGACCTCACCTGACCCTCCGTTAGGGGGTTTGATTACAGTCTTTACCGATTTGGTCGCGTCCACCTGGATGTCTTGTGTGATGGCTGCTGGAAAAAGCTCCGACATTGTGCTGGGCTCACTTTCTTGTTGGTGTTCCTGAGGAAAGTTTAACAAGGGGTGCGACTTGCATGGGTTAATAGTTGTACATTTAACACTTTCATTTTTATAAACCTTATTACATTTTACACTTTCATTTTTAATACAGTTACTAAGTGCCTTTTTATCGTACAACATTGTGCCTTTCTCCGCAACCATAATCCTCTCCATTGCCATGTCTCTCCTCTCAAGATGAAAGTTAGGTATGTAAGTTAAATTTCTTTGCATTTCACTTTCCTGTAGCCATAACTGCAAACAATCATCATGTTTAACCCGTTGTTTACAGGATTTTATGAGACAGATCCTCCGCCTTAAATTATGCAATACCTCTAAGTCAAAACTACCTATCCCAGGAAATGGTGCTTTATCCCCCGCAGTGATTCGTGTCCATTCATCACAAAAGGTCTCAGTGTGGGGACCATACCTCCTCCACATTACTAACCGAGCAGACCCTCGGGGTTTGCAAGCCTCTGCAGTCTGAACTCTGACTGCTGAACGTCCCTGTGTTGTGCACTTGGCTTCCATTGTGGACCTTTTTAACACAGAAAAACTTCCTAAAATGCACCAAACACAGAAGTCTACGTTGGAAATCCTTAAAGCTCTTCCACTGAACTTCTTCTGCTCCGAGTACAACGAATCCGCCCCTTTTAGCAGACACGTGTAACCGTTGCAGGCCCTATCTCTAGAGATTTTCCTGTGACCAGTGAAAATTCCCTTCTTTACACAAATCACGCTTGCATGTGCTCCCTACAACACGTATGAGGGCAAGATTTACGTATGGATATACTACCTCATATCACGTTGCGTTATTGGTCACACATACAACCGTGCGGTCCAATCGTACCACTTATGGACACTTGTTGCCCATAAATGGTAGGATCATTGGAGTCTCCCTACTGTGCTCCAAAACAGCCAAAGCGTAATACAACGAAAACTTTATCACACTCTGTTGCACGTTTTCACTCAGACCGTGCTCATCACGTCTTTACACAAAGATCACCCAGATCACTCAGTTCACAAAGCGGGATTCAATACACTCATACCGTTTTCAACCCACTATCATTCTTATAGTTTTCTGATCAGAAAAATCATTTCCCGTAGTCTGATAGCTGTCCCCAGAGGCATTACAGTAAAGTAAGGTATTTAAACTAAGTTTTGGAAAAACTGAAATCAATTTGTGCTATTATCACGTGGCTATGCTATACCGCCCCCACTAAAACAATGCTATTGTGCGATTTGAGTTTCGGTGGGCGTATCCAGACGCTCCGTTGCGTAATATACGCTGCGTGCGTCGGCCTTTGTGTTGCGTTCGCGAGTCTCAGCCTTTTGTTAGAGACACGTGTACGCTGGCCATACAAAAATACAATTAGCACGTTTATCAATGTAGATGATCTTTAACTGTAATCATCTACCAAGCACCACACAGGTCTTTCCTTGTATCTCAGGCGAAGCTGTGCGTGTGTTTTACAAATTACCCCTTAATGTATCGTTTTTACTCTTTAACTACCAATAGCACAAATCTTTCTCAGCACGTTATCAATTGTGAAATGGCGAACAGGAGAGTGACATGAAAATACACGAAAAAGAAATGCAGCTATATGCGTGTGTACGCAAAACAGAAATAAAACAGTTTTTAAAGATATTAGCGTATTGTTCTTACCTCCGGTTCCCGGATTCCTTCAGCACCCTTTACTAAGCGAAGCAGACGCTTATCCCGTCAGCACTGCGAAGAATATGATCTCCCGCCCTTTGCTGATGGATAATGTCTGCTGAAATTACCTAGCAGAGATATGTGAAGGACAGGACGAGCCGCCAATTGATAAAGCTAAATATTTATCTTATATAAAACCCTTTATGAGGTCTAAGAACACTGTACGCTATTTACGTATGGAGTACCGTAAGGGTACGCTCGTTGCGTAACAATCGCTTAGCCGTGGTCGAGACGCTCAAGCGTCACGTTCGCTCACGGCCAAGAGATCACAGGCAGGCACGCTATTGGCTGCCGACTAACGTAATGGTTCACTATAGCGTAACGGACGCTGTATCGGGAGCGGGCTGCTCGAGCGATACAGACGCTCACGAGAATACGCTGTTGGTATCGGGCACACTTATAGGTGAGCGACTACCGTAATGCTACGCTATCAGCGTAGCGGACGCTCGAGACCACGAGGAGATCACGAGCGGCGCAGACGCTCACAATGTTAAACCTTTATATCTAAAGCATAAACAATGTACTATGCTGTAAAACCTTTGTGTAGAGATAGGGTGTAGATGCAACACAGTGTAACCTTATTAACTTAAAAGCTGTTTGAGCGTCACCGACGCTCTGAGAATACTTAACACTATAAGAAATACACAGATACCGTGCTTAGGGTCCAACGCCTAATATATATATTATGAATGTTATACTTGCAAAAGAATTAATACAATACAAGTCATACACTACAATATAACATAGACTACCTAACCAGATAACTACACATGAAATACAATACAATACTATTACATTTAAGAGAATACGAGAGAAAGAGAAGAGAGAGAGAAATGGCCCATAACCACAAGAAAGACAATATGATTGCGGAGAAAACTTACGCACAAAGGAAACGATCGCATGCGCCTCTGGACATCCAGCTCCCGATTTTCAGCAATGATAACCGTTGAAGAGTGAGAGCTGGATGTGATCGGCTTGTCTATTTATGCCCCACACACAATACAATTTAATGGTCCCTACAATCTCATTGTTCATTGGACACAGGAATTCCTCCTCGCATTATAACAAAAGGTCATAGGTTGATTCATACAGGTGGGCTGTGACTATTTCCAACAGCTCAGGTGGGAGGGAAACTGGGTTTCCCGCCGCATGGATAATTAAGTGCAAATAATAGTAAATGGACATAAACTTCTTATGTCCATAATTATTCGCACGAGCGATTAATCCGCTTCAAACCAACACCGGAATATTGCTAATTAGATACTCTTCCGATGGATACTAAACACCACTGTATTACTTTCAGAATCTATCAAAGGGACCATGATCTACAAAATACATTATATAGTGAAAATATGTAACGATTGAGTCGCACGCTACGAACACATGAACTCTACCGTAAATGCACATACCGCGCGCCCGCGGGTGCCCGCAACAGCGAGTATGCGCACGCACGGGAGAGCGCACGCATGCGCAGCGCAGACCTGTGTGAGGTGCAAATATGGCAGTGTGCATAGAGATATTTTTCTGACTTTGACAGTATCTTGCAGCTCTGTGTCACTGCAAGTATCCATTCCATATCTGTGCTGCAATTTTGTGAGCAATATATATAATATTACAGTGCAGCATTTTGGTGACCCAACAGTATATAGTTGTGTATAGTAGGCCATTGCTGTATCTTGCAGCTCTGTGTCACTGCAAGTATCCATTCCATATCTGTGCTGCATTTTTGTGAGCAGTATATATAGTATTACAGTGCAGAATTTTGGTGACAAACAGTATACATATATAGTATAATACAGTAGGCCATTGCTATTGATATATTACAGGCATATAATTCCATACATTAAAAAATGGAGAACAAAAATGTGGAAGGTAAAATAGGGAAAGATCAAGATTCACTTCCACCTCGTGCTGAAGCTGCTGCCACTAGTCATGGCCAAAACGATGAAATGCCTTCAACGTCGTCTGCCAAGGCCGATGCCAATATCATAGTAGAGAGCATGTAAAATCCAAAAAAATAAAGTTCAGTAAAATGACCCAATAATCTAAATTAAAAGCATCTGAGGAGAAGCGTAAACTTGCCAATATGCCATTTACGACACAGAGTGGCAAGGAACGGCTGAGGCCCTGGCCTATGTTCATGGCTACACAAACAAAGTGGCTGCTAAGCCTAACAGCGCTCAACCCCTACAGTGGTGTCTGCTTATGAAAATATTGTGCAACACGAATATTGATGAATAAAAAAGAGAATATTTATTGAATGGTAATAACCCTAAGCAAGTATTTTGATGCTACTATGGGCAAAATAAAGGAAATAAAGATCATTGATGTAGGGAAAATAGAAGAAATCTTTGAAAAACAAAACTTGAAAGGTGCAATTCTGTACTATATCAATTAAACAGTGAAAATGAGGGAAAATGCAGATATGATCATGAGTTATAAGTCATAAATGTTGTCACTTGTGATGGATTCTTCACAGGTGCTCTGTCTGTATACCACTACAGCTGGTAATGAGTCTTTAAGTCTTATCAACTGATGCTGACTCTAAAATGAGGCATAAATTGATGAATAGGTTAAAGAAAATGAAATCAAAAGGTCCTAGTCCTAACCAGACTGTGATTGTCCTTGTAAGTCTCTTTACAGATAGAGGACGGCGTCCCATACCTCTAACGTTTGGGGGCAAGTGTTAGGTTCCTGGTGCTCAGAACAAGGGAGATGTTATGAAGCGAGTCCAGAGCACCAGGACGTAATGCTGGGAAAGGGGAATGGAAAGGGAATAGCCCCTGGCGCCCTAACTCCGTTGTCTCGCCCGTGTGGTCAGAAATCCCCTGCGAGACTATGGTTGCTTGAGCCCATGGCAGCCGCGTTTGAAGGGCGGATTATGTCTGCCCAACTTCGATGCCCCCTCAGGTCTTAATGGGAGACAAAGGGAAATCCGAGACAGGGTGATAACAAGGGGCCCTCTGACTAAACAACCAGGCCAGGGGCTACAAGCTAACTGACTAAACCTGAGGTATGTGCGGTAACCCGCCAGGGAAAAGGACAACCAAAATCCACTAGTCCGTACTCCTACCCAGCACCGCTGGATACCAGAGTGGATCTGTGGGAGCGGAATCCTCCGCAAAAGCTCCGGAACACAAATAATAAAAGATAAATAATTAAGCGGCCCAAGCCGCAACACACGGCTACGCCGTGACTCACGAACACCACTGGATGTTCAAAGGTGCTCAGTCAGGACTCCAGGAACAGATGACGACTTCAGAGTACAGGACAACTGAGAACAGGAACGACCGGATACAGCAGGACTGGAAACACTTTCAGCAAACAGATTCAGCATTCAGGAAGCTCAGGAACTAGCAGGAACCAAGCTCAGAACTCAAGCAGACTGAAAACCCAGAAATATCACCAGCATCTGCGAACTGCAATCAGCCAGCATATAACAGAGAGGCCTAATTAATAATCCAGTGCAGCTGGCCTATTGCAGGACTCCAAGCTGACAAGATGCAATTAGCAGCCAGATGAGGCTGAACACATGGGAACAAGCTGCAATTGCACAGACTCACCAGCGGCAGCAGACAAGAGTAATCTAAAACAGAGCAATGGGAAATCCTGGCATGCAAGACAACTAAATAAACATAAAATAGAAATGAACCACTACCTGTGGTTCATAACAGCAAGTGATGGTGCACTTATCTCACGGCCGCAACGATAGTGCACCATCACTTGCCCCCAAACGTTAGAGGTACGGGATAATTGATATAGTGCAGACTTGCACCTTTCAAGTTTTGTTTTTCAAAGATTTCTTCTATTTTCCCTACATCAATGATCTTTATTTCCTTTATTTTGCCCACAGTAGCATCAAAATACTTGCTTAGGGTTATTACCATTCAATAAATATTCTCTTTTTTATTCATCAATATTCGTGTTGCACAATATTTTCATAAGCAGACACCACTGTAGGGGTTGAGCGCTGTTAGGCTCAGCAGCCACTTTGTTTGTTTAGTAGTAAGAGGGTAAGGACACCCGTTAACAAGCAGCACATCCCTAACAGTACAGATTCATCACCACAGTGTGCAGATTACCCCTGGTATTATGTTCATGGCTAATGGTACAGCTTCACATGAGGATGGAAGCACTCATCCGCCTGCTAGAAAACTGAAAAGAGTTAAGATGGCAAAAGTACAGCAAAGAATTGTGCGTTCCTCTAAATCACAAATCCCCAAGGAGAGTCCAATTGTGTCGGTTGCGATGCCTGACCTTCCCAACACTGGACGGGAAGAGGTGGCACCTTCCACCATTTGCACGCCCCCTGCAAGTGCTGGAAGGAGCACCCACAGTCCAGTTCCTGATAGTCAAATTGAAGATGTCACTGTTGAAGTATACCAAGATGATATGGGTGTTGCTGGCGTTGAGGAGGAAATTGACAAGGTGGATTCTGGTGAGGTGGTTTGTTTAAGTCAGGCACCCGGGGAGACACCTGTTGTCCGTGGGATGAATATGGCCATTGACATGCCTGGTCAAATGACAAAAAAAATCACCTCTTCGGTGTGGAATTATTTTAACAGAAATGCGGACAACAGGTGTCAAGCCGCGTGTTGACTTTGTCAAGCTGTAATAAGTAGGGGTAAGGATGTTAACAACCTAGGAACTTCCTCCCTTATACATCACCTGGAGCGCATTCATCAGAAGTCATTGACAAGTTCAAAAACTTTGGGTGACAGCGGAAGCAGTCCACTGACAACTAAATCCCTTCCTCTTGTACCCAAGCTCCTGCAAACCACACCACCAACTCCCTCAGTGTCAATTTCCACCTTACACAGGAACGCCAGTAGTACTGCAGGCCATGTCACTGGAAGTCTGAAGAGTCCTCTCCTAAATGGGATTCCTCCGATGGATCCTTGAGTGTAATGCCTACTGCTGCTGGCGCTGCTGTTGTTGCTGCTGGGAGTCGATCGTCATCCCAGAGGGGAAGTCGGAAGACCACTTGTACTACTTCCAGTAAGCAATTGACTGTCCAACAGTCCTTTGCGAGGAAGATGAAATATCACAGCAGTCATCCTGCTGCAAAGCGGATTACTCAGGTCTTGGCAGCTGTGTTGGTGTTAAACGTGTGTCCGGTATCCACCGTTAATTCACAAGGAATTAGAGAATTGCTTGTGGTACTGTGTCCCCGGTACCAAATACCATCTAGGTTATACTTCTCTAGGCAGGTGATACCGAGAATGTACACAGACGTCAGAAAAAGAGTCACCAGTGTCCTAAAAAATGCAGTTGTACCCAATGTCCACTTAACCACGGACATGTGGACAAGTGGAGCAGGGCAGACTCAGGACTATATGACTGTGTAAGCCCACTGGGTAGGTGTATTGCCTCCCACAGCAAGAACAGCAGCGGCGGCACCAGTAGCAGCATCTCGCAAACGCCAACTCGTTCCTAGGCAGGCTACGCTTTGTATCACCGCTTTCCATAAGAGGCCCACAGCTGACAACCTTATACGGAAACTGAGGAACATCATCGCAGAATGGCTTACCCCAATTGGACTCTCCTGGGGATTTGTGACATCGGACAACACCACCAATATTGTGCGTGCATTACATGTGGGCAAATTCCAGCATGTCCCATGTTTTGCACATACATTGAATTTGGTGGTGCAGAATTTTTTTTTAAATGACAGGGGCGTGCAAGATATGCTGTCGGTGGCCCGAAGAATTGCGGGCCACTTTCGGCATTCAGCCACCGCGTGCTGAAGACTGGAGCACCAGCAAACACTCCTGAACCTGCCCCGCCATCATCTGAAGCAAGAGGTGATAACGAGGTGGAATTCAACCCTCTATATGCTTCAGCGGATGGAGGAGCAGCAAAAGGCCATTCAAGCCTATACATCTGCCTATGATATAGGCAAAGGAGGGGGAATGCACCTGACTCAAGTGCAGTGGAGAATGATTTCAATGTTGTGCAAGGTTCTGCAACCCTTTGAACTTGTCACACGTGAAGTCAGTTCAGACACTGCCAGCCTCAGTCAGGTCATTCCCCTCATCAGGCTTTTGCAGAAGCAGCTGGAGAAATTGAAGGAGGAGCTAAAACAAAGCGATTCCGCTAGGCATGTGGGACTTGTGGATGGAGCCCTTAATTCGCTTAACCAGGATTCATGGGTGGTCAATCTGTTGAAATCAGAGCACTACATTTTGGCCACCATGCTCGATCCTAGGTTTAAAACCTACGTTGTAACTCTCTTTCCGGCAGACACAAGTCTGCACATGTTCAAAGACCTGCTGGTGAGACACTTGTCAAGTCAAGCGGAACGTGACCCGTCAACAGCTCCTCCTTCACATTCTCCCGCAACTGGGGCTGCGAGGAAAAGGCTAAGAATTCCGAGCCCACCCGCTGGCGGTGATGCAGGGCAGTGTGGAGCGAGTATTTATCTCTGCATCATGTGATGTTTGGGGCTAATTTTTTTAAGTGCCATTCTGTCTGACACTGCAGTGCCACTCCTAGATGGACCAGGTGTTTGTGCCACACACTTGGGTCGCTTAGCTTAGTCATCCAGTGACCTCGGTGCAAATTTTAGGACTAAAAATAATATTGTGAGATGTGAGGTGTTCAGAATAGACTGGAAATGAGTGTAAATTATGGTTATTGAGGTTAATAATACTATGGGATCAAAATGACCCCCAAATTCTATGATTTAAGCTGTTTTTGAGGGTTTTTTTTTTTTTAAACACCCGAATCCAAAACACACCCGAATCCAACAAAAAATTTCAGGTAGGTTTTGCCAAAACGCGTCCGAATCCAAAACACGGCCGAAACCGAATCCAAAACCAAAACACAAAACCTGAAACATTTCCAGTACACATCTCTAATTTATAGCCTTACACAATTTGGTATCATCTGCAAAAATTGACACCATGCTCTCTAGACCTTCTGTTAGGTCGTTAATGAAAATGTTGAACAATAGCGGTCCTAATACCGAGCCTTGTGGCACACCACTTAACACTTCAGTCCAATTTGAATTTTGAAAGAGATCCATTAACCACATCGCGCTGCTCTCTATTAACTAACCAATTCTTGACCCAAGTGCATATAGAGCTTCCTAGCTGTCACTGACCTAGGTTGGGGGTGTTGTGAACTCTGGGGTTCTCCCGATGGTAGGGGAGAGGAACCACAGTTGGGTCGGAACAGGGATGGCTTGATATAGGTCTTCCTCATAGAGGACTCTGACAGAAAAGCTTGGTGAAAATATTAAAGCACTTTATTGCAGGAAGAGAGCAACACAATGTCACACAACAGAGAAGAAGTGCATGAAGAAATGTCCAGGAAGTACTTGTGAGTGACGGCAAAAGACACTGGTGACTGAAGAACTTGAGTGCGGTGGTTAAAAGACACTGATGAGTTGAAGAACTTGAGAGCGGTGGTTAAGACTCTGATAATTTTAAGAACTTGAGAGCGGTGGTTAAAGACACTGATGATTTGAAGAACTTGAGAGCGGTGGTTAAAGACACTGATGATTTGAAGAACTTGAGAGCGGTGGTGAAAGACACTGATGATTTGAAGAACTTGAGAGCGGTGGTGAAAGACACTGATGCTTTGAAGAACTTGAGAGCGAGGGTTAAAGACACTGAAGACTTGTATACCTTGAGAGCGAGGGTTAAAGACATTGAGGACTTTTATAACTTGAGAGCGAGGGTTAAAGACACTGAGGACTTGTATAACTTGAGAGCGAGGGTTAAAGACACTGAGGACTTGTATAACTTGAGAGCGAGGGTTAAAGACACTGAGGACTTGTATCACTTGAGAGCGACGTTTAACCTGCAGCCAACGCTGACTCCAAGAAGCACTGGTGACTAGAACGCAGTGGAACCCAGCAGCGGCTGGGAACGCTGGAAGCTGTGCAACAACTGACACCTGGAAATGCCGGAGACACTGGGGTATGCTGCAGAGAGATCCGCCGAGGACAGAAGCACTGGCATCCACTTCAGGGGAAAAGATGATACTCAGGCGCCGAGGCACTGCCTGGCGTCTGCCTCTGAATCTCCCGCCTCCGCTGGACCGGCGGAACAGTCCGACGACGCCACCCGCTCCCTGCCCACGTGATGCCGGGTGTCATGGCAGCGCCCCTGCCACGGAGAACCACCGGGAGCCGCGCCAGCTAGGAGCCCCGTGGACCAACGAAGGCGGAGGCCGCAACACAGACCAGCAGGCACGCAGGGGTAAGCGCGGTTAACGCCGCCTATGGCGTGTGACACTAGCCCTATTTCTTGTAGCTTGTAGATAAGCCACATGTGTGGTACTGTGTCGAAAACTTTGGCAAAATCTAAAAAGATTACATTCACCTCTTTACCCTGATCGAGGTTTGCACTTACTGTTTCATAAAAACCAAGTAAGTTGGTTTGACAGGATCTGTCCTTCACGAATCCATATTGATTCCTTTTAATGATTTTATTGGCTTCAAGGAACTTCTGAATACTATCCCTTAGAATACCTTCCAGTACTTTCCCCACTATAGATGTAAGACTAACTGGTCTATTATTATTATTATTATTATACTTTATTTATATGGCGCCACAAGGGTTCCGCAGCACCCAATTACAGAATACATAAACAAATAATCAAACAGGAAAACAGCAACTTACAGTTGATGACAGTATAGGACAAGTACAGAGTAAATAAACATAGTTACATCAGCAGATGACACTGGAATAAGTATCAGGTGGCAGAAGACTGCTGGATGTGGTGCAGTTGAAGATTATTAAAGTAAGAAAGGATAAGCACATGAGGGAAGAGGGCCCTGCTCGTGAGAGCTTACTTTCTAAAGTTTTTTATAGTTTCCCGGTTCAGCTTTACTTCCCTTTTTGAATATAGGCACTACTTCCGCTATACGCCAGCCTTTGGGAACCATACTATCACAACTGAGGGCTGGTGCTGACCAGGGGGAAGCCTCAGTTGTAGGGGCTGAGGTATATGTGTACCTGGGAGGCAGTACAGGGTTCTTGGACATGCAGGGAACCTTTAGAACAAATGCCCGAAGGCGTGACCACGACAACAAGGGAAAGTTCAAAGGTTTTATTAAACACAGTTCAGAGGAATACTGATGACTTGGTACTGGTAATAGGAAACACAGTTTAGAGAAATACTTGGGATCGCTGACGGAACACCGATGGTGACTTGGAATCGATGACGGAACACCGATGGTGACTTTGGGGTCGATGGCGGAACACCGATGGTTACTGGGGATCGATGGCGGAACACAGATGGAGACTTGGGATCGATGGCGAAACACCGATGGAGACTTGGGATCGATGGCGGAACACCGATGGTTACTGGCAGGGCAGAGCACCGCTGGAAGCTAGAAGCTGGAAGCCGGTGTCGGGTAACTGCCAGTCACAGGGTGCAATGCTGAGACACTGCAGAGTCAGGCTGTACTGCAGAGAAAGTCCATGGGAGAACTGCACACTGGAATCACTGAAGACAATTGAAGCACTGACATCTTTCCACCCCAGGATATTTATACCTGCTGGGAAGCAGAGATTGGCTGGCTGATTAACCAGAGACCAGAGTGCAGCTGCTGTGTAATCAGGCTGAGAGCAGAGTGCAGCTGATAGGCTGAAAGGTAACATGTGATTAGGAAAACATGGCTTCGCCCATGTTAGCTTTTGGAGGGAAAGATTGTTTGTAACTTGAATGTGAGCTTTAACCATGAAGCTGCCAGAATCACAGTAAAGAGATTTGAGACAATGAGATGCAGCGTGCTGCACACAGACAGTGCAGATAGAATCCAGGCTTGGAACACTGGGACAGTCTCAGGAGGCATTTGGAAGGTAAATACTGATAAGGAATTACCTAGATCGTGACAGCACCCCCTCCTTTAGGAGTGGCCCCAGGACACTTCTTATAAGTTCTTTACCTGAACAAATGGAAGGATCTAGATTGAATCCTGATGAACTTGAGCTGGCTGGGACCAGAGGAGACTGTACCGGACCTATGGACGAGACCAAATTAAGTCCAGACAAACTTGAACCGGTTGAGACCGGCGGAGACTTTAGACCGAAGGATAGGACCGGATTAGATCCGAAGGTATTGGAATCGGCTGGAACCGAAGGAGGCTGATCCGGACAGACGGATGGGACCGGATTGGGTCCAGAAAAGCTTGAACCGGCTGGGACCGGAGGAGTCTTCGGATTGACGGTTGAATCATCTGGAACTGAAGGAGTCTTTGGACCTACGGATGGAACCGGATTGGGTCCAAAGATATCGGAATCGGCTGGAACCGAAGGAATCTTCAGACAGACGGATGGAACCGGATTGAGTCTAAAGACAGTTGAATCAGCTGGAACTGAAGGAGTCAGAATCCGGTTAGAACCGGAATGAGTGGTATCTGAGTGTTCAGTTAGACCATCCTGGACCTGGTCCATGCTGGATGCCAACAGGGTGGTGCTCTCTGAAGACGGCAAACAGGAGTTCATAACTGCATCTGTAGCACAAAAATTTCCATCTGGGAACTTGGCTCTGGATACTTCCCTTGGGGCTGAAACTTTGGTAACCCCTCCTGGGGTTGATGAATCAGACACCGCTCTCAGTGTTGTTTTCTCCAGCACCCCCCCTGGGGTTGAAAGATTAGAAACTCCTTTTTGAGAAGACTCACATGCCCCTACTAGAGCTTGAACATTGGATACCCCTTCTTGGGCTGTAGACACAGACGACCCTTCTTGGGCTGTAGACACAGATGCCCCTTCTTGGGCTGTAGACACAGACGCCCCTTCTTGGGCTGTAGACACAGACGCTCCTTCTTGGGCTGTAGACACAGACGCCCCTTCTTGGGCTGTAGACACAGACGCCCCTTCTTGGGCTGTAGACACAGACGCCCCTACTTGGGCTGTAGACACAGACGCCCCTTCTTGGGCTGTAGACACAGACGCCCCTTCTTGGGCTGAGTAAAGAGCGTCATCATTCCAGAAAAGTTCGGACGCTAGGATCTGGAACTGTATGAGATATTGACCGACTGTTCGTGTCCCCTGACGTAGCCGGAGGATATCAGAGGAGGCTGACGTCACATGACCTGCTTCGTCAAAGATGCGCCTGAAGGTTGCCACGAAATCTGCATATGAAGAGAGCAGGACATCTGACTGCTCCCATAGAGGTGATGCCCAATCGAGGGCGGAGCCACTGAGGAGGGAGATGATGTAAGCAACCTTGGTGCGGTCAGTTGGGAAACTGCCAGGCTGTAACTCGAAATATATCTCACACTGATTTAGGAAACCTCGACAGGCTTTTGGGGAACCATCAAACTTGGCAGGTGTCGGTAAATGGAGACAAGGAGCAGAAACAGGAATGGTGGGTGGGGATACCACCAAAGATACTGCAGTCGGCACACTGGACGCCCCTGAACCACGGAGGATTACTTGTATTCCATCCAGCCGAGAGGAGAGGTCCTGGAGACAGCGGATCACATGGCCCTGTGCAGTCTCCTGACGTTCAAGGCAGGCTGCAAGTTCTTGCATCGGCCTGGTCGCTTGGACCTGGTCTCCGGCCGGATCCATTGGGTCAGTGCTTACTGTCACAACTGAGGGCTGGTGCTGACCAGGGGGAAGCCTCAGTTGTAGGGGCTGAGGTATATGTGTACCTGGGAGGCAGTACAGGGTTCTTGGACATGCAGGGAACCTTTAGAACAAATGCCCGAAGGCGTGACCACGACAACAAGGGAAAGTTCAAAGGTTTTATTAAACACAGTTCAGAGGAATACTGATGACTTGGTACTGGTAATAGGAAACACAGTTCAGAGAAATACTTGGGATCGATGACGGAACACCGATGGTGACTTGGAATCGATGACGGAACACCGACGGTGACTTTGGGGTCGATGGCAGAACACCGATGGTTACTGGGGATCGATGGCGGAACACTGATGGAGACTTGGGATCGATGGCGGAACACCGATGGTTACTGGCAGGGCAGAGCACCGCTGGAAGCTAGAAGCTGGAAGCCGGTGTCGGGTAACTGCCAGTCACAGGGTGCAATGTTGAGACACTGCAGAGTCAGGCTGTACTGCAGAGAAAGTCCATGGGAGAACTGCACACTGGAATCACTGAAGACAATTGAAGGACTGACATCTTTCCACCCCAGGAACAGGATATTTATACCTGCTGGGAAGCAGGAATTGGCTGGCTGATTAACCAGAGACCAGAGTGCAGCTGCTGTGTAATCAGGCTGAGAGCAGAGTGCAGCTGATAGGCTGAAAGGTAACATGTGATTAGGAAAACATGGCTGCACCCATGTTAGCTTTTGGAGGGAAAGATTGTTTGTAACTTGAATGTGAGCTTTAACCATGAAGCTGCCAGAATCACAGTAAAGAGATTTGAGACAATGAGATGAAGCGTGCTGCACACAGACAATGCAGATAGAATCCAGGCTTGGAACACTGGGACAGTCTCAGGAGGCATTTGGAAGGTAAATACTGATAAGGAATTACCTAGATCGTGACACATACCTGATGTAACTGAATCCTTAAAGATCAAAAATAGCGGTTTGCAAGCTCAGATTGAAGCTCCATTAGAACCCTTGGGTGAATTCTAGAGATGAGCGCCGGAAATTTTTCGGGTTTTGTGTTTTGGTTTTGGGTTCGGTTCCGCGGCCGTGTTTTGGGTTCGACCGCGTTTTGGCAAAACCTCACCGAATTTTTTTTGTCGGATTCGGGTGTGTTTTGGATTCGGGTGTTTTTTTCAAAAAACCCTAAAAAACAGCTTAAATCATAGAATTTGGGGGTAATTTTGATCCCAAAGTATTATTAACCTCAAAAAACATAATTTACACTCATTTTCAGCCTATTCTGAACACATCACACCTCACAATATTATTTTTAGTCCTAAAATTTGCACCGAGGTCGCTGTGTGAGTAAGATAAGCGACCCTAGTGGCCGACACAAACACCGGGCCCATCTAGGAGTGGCACTGCAGTGTCACGCAGGATGGCCCTTCCAAAAAACCCTCCCCAAACAGCACATGACGCAAAGAAAAAAAGAGGCGCAATGAGGTAGCTGACTGTGTGAGTAAGATTAGCGACCCTAGTGGCCGACACAAACACCGGGCACATCTAGGAGTGGCACTGCAGTGTCACGCAGGATGTCCCTTCCAAAAAACCCTCCCCAAACAGCACATGACGCAAAGAAAAAAAGAGGCGCAATGAGGTAGCTGACTGTGTGAGTAAGATTAGCGACCCTAGTGGCCGACACAAACACCGGGCCCATCTAGGAGTGGCACTGCAGTGTCACGCAGGATGTCCCTTCCAAAAAACCCTCCCCAATCAGCACATGATGCAAAGAAAAAGAAAAGAAAAAAGAGGTGCAAGATGGAATTATCCTTGGGCCCTCCCACCCACCCTTATGTTGTATAAACAAAACAGGACATGCACACTTTAACCAACCCATCATTTCAGTGACAGGGTCTGCCACACGACTGTGACTGATATGACGGGTTGGTTTGGACCCCCCCCAAAAAAGAAGCAATTAATCTCTCCTTGCACAAACTGGCTCTACAGAGGCAAGATGTCCACCTCATCTTCACCCTCCGATATATCACCGTGTACATCCCCCTCCTCACAGATTATCAATTCGTCCCCACTGGAATCCACCATCTCAGCTCCCTGTGTACTTTGTGGAGGCAATTGCTGCTGGTCAATGTCTCCGCGGAGGAATTGATTATAATTCATTTTAATGAACATCATCTTCTCCACATTTTCTGGATGTAACCTCGTACGCCGATTGCTGACAAGGTGAGCGGCGGCACTAAACACTCTTTCGGAGTACACACTTGTGGGAGGGCAACTTAGGTAGAATAAAGCCAGTTTGTGCAAGGGCCTCCAAATTGCATCTTTTTCCTGCCAGTATAAGTACGGACTGTGTGACGTGCCTACTTGGATGCGGTCACTCATATAATCCTCCACCATTCTATCAATGTTGAGAGAATCATATGCAGTGACAGTAGACGACATGTCCGTAATCGTTGTCAGGTCCTTCAGTCCGGACCAGATGTCAGCATCAGCAGTCGCTCCAGACTGCCCTGCATCACCGCCAGCGGGTGGGCTCGGAATTCTGAGCCTTTTCCTCGCACCCCCAGTTGCGGGAGAATGTGAAGGAGGAGATGTTGACAGGTCGCGTTCCGCTTGACTTGACAATTTTGTCACCAGCAGGTCTTTCAACCCCAGCAGACCTGTGTCTGCCGGAAAGAGAGATCCAAGGTAGGCTTTAAATCTAGGATCGAGCACGGTGGCCAAAATGTAGTGCTCTGATTTCAACAGATTGACCACCCGTGAATCCTTGTTAAGCGAATTAAGGGCTGCATCCACAAGTCCCACATGCCTAGCGGAATCGCTCCGTGTTAGCTCCTTCTTCAATGCCTCCAGCTTCTTCTGCAAAAGCCTGATGAGGGGAATGACCTGACTCAGGCTGGCAGTGTCTGAACTGACTTCACGTGTGGCAAGTTCAAAGGGCATCAGAACCTTGCACAACGTTGAAATCATTCTCCACTGCACTTGAGACAGGTGCATTCCATCTCCTATATCGTGCTCAATTGTATAGGCTTGAATGGCCTTTTGCTGCTCCTCCAACCTCTGAAGCATATAGAGGGTTGAATTCCACCTCGTTACCACTTCTTGCTTCAGATGATGGCAGGGCAGGTTCAGTAGTTTTTGGTGGTGCTCCAGTCTTCTGTACGTGGTGCCTGTACGCCGAAAGTGTCCCGCAATTTTTCTGGCCACCGACAGCATCTCTTGCACGCCCCTGTCGTTTTTTAAAAAATTCTGCACCACCAAATTCAAGGTATGTGCAAAACATGGGACGTGCTGGAATTTGCCCATATTTAATGCACACACAATATTGCTGGCGTTGTCCGATGCCACAAATCCACAGGAGAGTCCAATTGGGGTAAGCCATTCCGCGATGATCTTCCTCAGTTGCCGTAAGAGGTTTTCAGCTGTGTGCGTATTCTGGAAAGCGGTGATACAAAGCGTAGCCTGCCTAGGAAAGAGTTGGCGTTTGCGAGATGCTGCTACTGGTGCCGCCGCTGCTGTTCTTGCGGCGGGAGTCCATACATCTACCCAGTGGGCTGTCACAGTCATATAGTCCTGACCCTGCCCTGCTCCACTTGTCCACATGTCCGTGGTTAAGTGGACATTGGGTACAACTGCATTTTTTAGGACACTGGTGAGTCTTTTTCTGACGTCCGTGTACATTCTCGGTATCGCCTGCCTAGAGAAGTGGAACCTAGATGGTATTTGGTAACGGGGGCACACTGCCTCAATAAATTGTCTAGTTCCCTGTGAACTAACGGCGGATACCGGACGCACGTCTAACACCAACATAGTTGTCAAGGACTCAGTTATCCGCTTTGCAGTAGGATGACTGCTGTGATATTTCATCTTCCTCGCAAAGGACTGTTGAACAGTCAATTGCTTACTGGAAGTAGTACAAGTGGGCTTACGACTTCCCCTCTGGGATGACCATCGACTCCCAGCGGCAACAACAGCAGCGCCAGCAGCAGTAGGCGTTACACGCAAGGATGCATCGGAGGAATCCCAGGCAGGAAAGGACTCGTCAGACTTGCCAGTGACATGGCCTGCAGGACTATTGGCATTCCTGGGGAAGGAGGAAATTGACACTGAGGGAGTTGGTGGGGTGGTTTGCGTGAGCTTGGTTACAAGAGGAAGGGATTTACTGGTCAGTGGACTGCTTCCGCTGTCACCCAAAGTTTTTGAACTTGTCACTGACTTATTATGAATGCGCTGCAGGTGACGTATAAGGGAGGATGTTCCGAGGTGGTTAACGTCCTTACCCCTACTTATTACAGCTTGACAAAGGGAACACACGGCTTGACACCTGTTGTCCGCATTTCTGGTGAAATACCTCCACACCGAAGAGCTGATTTTTTTGGTATTTTCACCTGGCATGTCAACGGCCATATTCCTCCCACGGACAACAGGTGTCTCCCCGGGTGCCTGACTTAAACAAACCACCTCACCATCAGAATCCTCCTGGTCAATTTCCTCCCCAGCGCCAGCAACACCCATATCCTCCTCATCCTGGTGTACTTCAACACTGACATCTTCAATCTGACTATCAGGAACTGGACTGCGGGTGCTCCTTCCAGCACTTGCAGGGGGCATGCAAATAGTGGAAGGCGCATGCTCTTCACGTCCAGTGTTGGGAAGGTCAGGCATCGCAAACGACACAATTGGACTCTCCTTGTGGATTTGGGATTTCAAAGAACGCACAGTTCTTTGCGGTGCTTTTGCCAGCTTGAGTCTTTTCAGTTTTCTAGCGAGAGGCTGAGTGCTTCCATCCTCATGTGAAGCTGAACCACTAGCCATGAACATAGGCCAGGGCCTCAGCCGTTCCTTGCCACTCCGTGTGGTAAATGGCATATTGGCAAGTTTACGCTTCTCCTCCGACAATTTTATTTTAGGTTTTGGAGTCCTTTTTTTTCTGATATTTGGTGTTTTGGATTTGACATGCTCTGTACTATGACATTGGGCATCGGCCTTGGCAGACGACGTTGCTGGCATTTCATCGTCTCGGCCATGACTAGTGGCAGCAGCTTCAGCACGAGGTGGAAGTGGATCTTGATCTTTCCCTAATTTTGGAACCTCAACTTTTTTGTTCTCCATATTTTATAGGCAGAACTAAAAGGCACCTCAGGTAAACAATGGAGATGGATGGATTGGATACTAGTATACAATTATGGACGGACTGCCACGGTTAGGTGGTATAAAAAAAACCACGGTTAGGTGGTATATATTATAATAATAATACAATTATGGATGGACGGACTGCCTGCCGACTGCCGACACAGAGGTAGCCACAGCCGTGAACTACCGCACTGTACACTGGTTGATAAAGAGATAGTAGTATACTCGTAACAATTAGGATGACACTATGACGGTATAAAGAATGAAAAAAAAACCACGGTTAGGTGGTAGGTATATAATAATAAATAATACAATTCTGGTCGGACGGACTGCCTGCCGTGTGCCGACACAGAGGTAGCCACAGCCGTGAACTACCGCACTGTACACTGGTTGATAAAGAGATAGTAGTATACTCGTAACAATTAGGATGACACTATGATGGTATAAAGAATGAAAAAAAAAACCACGGTTAGGTGGTAGGTATATAATAATAAATAATACAATTCTGGTCGGACGGACTGCCTGCCGTGTGCCGACACAGAGGTAGCCACAGCCGTGAACTACCGCACTGTACACTGGTTGATAAAGAGATAGTAGTATACTCGTAACAATTAGGATGACACTATGACGGTATAAAGAATGAAAAAAAAACCACGGTTAGGTGGTAGGTATATAATAATAAATAATACAATTCTGGTCGGACGGACTGCCTGCCGTGTGCCGACACAGAGGTAGCCACAGCCGTGAACTACCGCACTGTACACTGGTTGATAAAGAGATAGTAGTATACTCGTAACAATTAGGATGACACTATGACGGTATAAAGAATGAAAAAAAAAACCACGGTTAGGTGGTAGGTATATAATAATAAATAATACAATTCTGGTCGGACGGACTGCCTGCCGTGTGCCGACACAGAGGTAGCCACAGCCGTGAACTACCGCACTGTACACTGGTTGATAAAGAGATAGTAGTATACTCGTAACAATTAGGATGACACTATGACGGTATAAAGAATGAAAAAAAAACCACGGTTAGGTGGTAGGTATATAATAATAAATAATACAATTCTGGTCGGACGGACTGCCTGCCGTGTGCCGACACAGAGGTAGCCACAGCCGTGAACTACCGCACTGTACACTGGTTGATAAAGAGATAGTAGTATACTCGTAACAATTAGGATGACACTATGACGGTATAAAGAATGAAAAAAAAACCACGGTTAGGTGGTAGGTATATAATAATAAATAATACAATTCTGGTCGGACGGACTGCCTGCCGTGTGCCGACACAGAGGTAGCCACAGCCGTGAACTACCGCACTGTACACTGGTTGATAAAGAGATAGTAGTATACTCGTAACAATTAGGATGACACTATGACGGTATAAAGAATGAAAAAAAAACCACGGTTAGGTGGTAGGTATATAATAATAAATAATACAATTCTGGTCGGACGGACTGCCTGCCGTGTGCCGACACAGAGGTAGCCACAGCCGTGAACTACCGCACTGTACACTGGTTGATAAAGAGATAGTAGTATACTCGTAACAATTAGGATGACACTATGACGGTATAAAGAATGAAAAAAAAAACCACGGTTAGGTGGTAGGTATATAATAATAAATAATACAATTCTGGTCGGACGGACTGCCTGCCGTGTGCCGACACAGAGGTAGCCACAGCCGTGAACTACCGCACTGTACACTGGTTGATAAAGAGATAGTAGTATACTCGTAACAATTAGGATGACACTATGACGGTATAAAGAATGAAAAAAAAAACCACGGTTAGGTGGTAGGTATATAATAATAAATAATACAATTCTGGTCGGACGGACTGCCTGCCGTGTGCCGACACAGAGGTAGCCACAGCCGTGAACTACCGCACTGTACACTGGTTGATAAAGAGATAGTAGTATACTCGTAACAATTAGGATGACACTATGACGGTATAAAGAATGAAAAAAAAACCACGGTTAGGTGGTAGGTATATAATAATAAATAATACAATTCTGGTCGGACGGACTGCCTGCCGTGTGCCGACACAGAGGTAGCCACAGCCGTGAACTACCGCACTGTACACTGGTTGATAAAGAGATAGTAGTATACTCGTAACAATTAGGATGACACTATGACGGTATAAAGAATGAAAAAAAAACCACGGTTAGGTGGTAGGTATATAATAATAAATAATACAATTCTGGTCGGACGGACTGCCTGCCGTGTGCCGACACAGAGGTAGCCACAGCCGTGAACTACCGCACTGTACTGTGTCTGCTGCTAATATAGACTGGTTGATATTTAAAGAGATATTAGTAGTATACAACAATACTATACTGGTGGTCAGGCACTGGTCACCACTCCTGCAGCAAAAGTGTGCACTGTTAATTAATATAATTGTACTCCTGGCTCCTGCTAACAACCTGCAGTGCTCCCCAGTCTCCCCCACAATTAATTATAAGCTTTTAATTTATACATTGATGACTGTGCAGCACACTGGGCTGAGCTGAGTGCACACAGACTGAGTCACACTGTGTGACTGACTGTGCTGTGTATCGTTTTTTTTTTCAGGCAGAGAACGGATATAGCAGAGAGAAGTGAACGGATATATTATATTAAATAAAAGTTAACTAGCAACTGCACTGGTCACTGACTGTGGTAAACTAACTCTGTCTGCGACTCTGCACAATCTCTCTCTCTCTATCTAATCTATCTCTATTCTAATGGAGAGGACGCCAGACACGTCCTCTCCCTATCAATCTCAATGCACGAGTGAAAATGGCGGCGACGCGCGGCTCCTTATATAGAATCCGAGTCTCGCGATAGAATCCGAGCCTCGCGAGAATCCGACAGCGTCATGATGACGTTCGGGCGCGCTCGGGTTAACCGAGCAAGGCGGGAAGATCCGAGTCGCTCGGACCCGTGAAAAAAACCATGAAGTTCGGGCGGGTTCGGATTCCGAGGAACCGAACCCGCTCATCTCTAGTGAATTCCATCGGGCCCCGGTGACTTATTAATCTTTAAATGTTTTAATCGGTCACAGACTACCTCCTCACTTAAATAAGTACCTATCAGTGGGATATTCTCATTTTTGAGATTGTGTGTCAGTCCCATAATTGGGTCCTCTCTAGTAAATACTGTTGAAAAAAAATCATTAAGTATGTCCGCTGTCATTATCATTTTTGATTAAGAGTCCCAACTTGTCTTTTACAGGGCCTATACTCTCCTTCTTTATTCTCTTGCTATTAATGTATTTAAAGAATTTTTGGGATTCGCTTTGCTTTCCTTTGCTACTAGTTTTTCTGTTCTACTTTAGCCACTCATTTCTTTTTGCATATTTTGTTACAGTCCTTATAGTGCTGAAATGATTCCGCATTCCCATCAGATTTGTATTTTTTAAATGCTCGCCTTATCTTGCCCATAAGTTCCTTTATTTTTTTATTAAGCCACATCGGTTTATTATTTTTAATCCTTTTTTTGCTGCTCGTAGGAATAAATTTGAGAGTATCTTTAGCTAGTAGTGATTTTAATACATCCCATTTCTCTGTAGTATTTTTTCCTAGAAACAAACCTTCCCTATCAATATCCCTTAGAGTTTCCCTCATCATTTCAAAGTTGGCTTTACTAATGTTTAGAGTCCTAGTTGAGCCAGTATAGGACTCTTTATGAAAACTTACATTGAATGTGACCTTATTGTGGTCGCTGTTTCCTACGGGCTCCCCCACTTCAATATCTGATACCAATTCTCCATTGTTTCTTAATACCAGGTCTAAGATTGTATTGTACCTGGTGGGTTCCTCAATTAGTTAACTAAGTTAAAACTAAGTAGTTATCATTAAGTGTGTTTAAAAACTTATTACCCCTAGCAGTATCCCATGAATCGTTTTTCCAGTTTATCTCTGGATAGTTAAAATCTCCCATCATCACTATGTCTCCTACTCCTGCTGCTCTTTCAATTTGCTTCAGTAACAATTCCTCGTCAGATACATTAATACCAGGCGGCCTGTAGCATACCCCCAATACTAACTTTTTTATTCCCTTTTCGCCACATGCAATTTCTACCCATAGCGTCTCGACCGTATCTACAGTCCCCTCCTGCAAATCCTCCTTTATATGAGGTTTTAAAAATGGTTTTACATAAAGACACCCCCCTCCCTTTTTATTTAGTCTTTCTCTCCTAAACAGCGTATAGCCCTCTAGACTGAGTCATGAGATTCGTCCCACCAAGTTTCAGTAATGCCTATAATATCATACTGTTTACTTGCTGCAAGTATTTCTAGTTCACCCTATATACCAGTAAGGCTTCTAGCGTTCACATACATACAACTAAGATAAGTATTTCCCTTTGCGTTAGGGTCATCTTTCACCTTATGTAACAATGATGACCTGTAATCGTTATCGATTAGTGCTTTGGTAAAACCTCTTTTAGTACCCATGTTGATACCTTTACTGGCAGTATATGACTGTTAGGAAATTGTAGCCTGGAGATAAAATATGTAGATTCTGTGGTTGTATTTAGAACTGCCAATTGCAGAAGATACAGTTAAATATATACCTATATAGTTCTGTCCTATATATGACAGGATGGTGAAATTGTCGGACTTTATAGTAGAGGGCACATTTATCAAAGTACCGCGAATTAGGGATGGATTGGCCATTGAGTTTGTCAGGAAGATTCCCTGGAGGCCGATGCAGCAGTAGGTTCGCCTGTCTGTTGCTTAATGTTTTTTTGTCATGCAGTTCTTCCATGGCATGCAGCCGGTGGTGTCTAGTGGGGCCGGACTGCGTTAAATAACAGGTGGCCAGCGACACTATGAAGGGCCAGGCATATAATTACTCATGGGGCTGAAGGGCTGGGATAACTGAAGAGGGTGGCGGTGGATAGAGCTAAGCGGGCAGGACCATGTTTTTTAAATCAGCCGGCTGGTCTGAGGGGCCGGAGGGACCGAGGAGGGGGAGACAGGTGAAAGGGGTGTGGGGCTGCATTAATCCAAAGACAGGGAGAACAGGAGGAAGTAGTAAGCAGTGACGTGCGGTGCGGTGAGGCAGAGCCTTTCCTGTCATACTTACGTTTAAACCAGAGTTTTGACTGAATAAAATATATGAAAAATACTGATAATTTGTTTGAAATGTCTTCTTTGCATTATTCTAATAATTTTTATAGCCCAAACTCTGAAGTAAAAAGTCTAGGCAGTGCCTCACCTGTGTATCCTTTCCACACATCTCTAATCAAAACTCACCAGATTTCCAGGAGTTTATACTGCTGCACCTGTGTATAATGCCCAGATGTACCCATTGGCTCATATATTGCATGTAAATCTGGCTCTTGGGTTAGCCAGTGCCTCCTGAGCCATTTAGCTCACCGCACGTCCCTGAGTAACAGTATACTGGGCTGATCGGAGGGGTACAGCTAGAGCTGGTGGTCATGGCTGCAGCCTGCTTCTCAGTCACAGGCAGATGTCTGCCTGAGATTGTGAGTAAGAGAAAGCTCGGGGCTGGGATCATCGGCATCAGCTGTACCTTTCTCACATGCACTGATCATAAGATTCAGGTTTTAGATGGGGGCATGGGGGTTGTGTGCTCTACTCTAGGGATGGCCATCGACCACTGTTGATTCCTAATCATTGATGGATTATGGGGGTCATTCCGAGTTGATCGCTCACTGACGATTTTTGCAGTGCAGCGATCAGGGCAAAAAACGGCATTTCTGTGCATGCGTATGCCCCGCAATGCGCACGCACGATGTACGGGTACAATGGCCCTCATTCTGAGTTGATCGCTCGCTAGCTGCTGTTAGCAGCAGTGCAAACGCTAAGCCACCGTCCTCTGGGAGTGTATCTTAGCTTAGCAGAAGTGCGAGCGAAAGGTTAGCAGAATAGTGCTAAAAAAAATTCAAGCAGTTTCAGAGTAGCTTCAAACCTACTCCTTCCTTGCGTTAACTTCAGTTTGTTTAGTTCCTGCTTTGATGTTACAAACATGCCCTGTGTTCGGCCAGCCACTCCCCCGTTTCCTCCGGCACGCCTGCGTTTTTACCTGACATGCCTGCGTTTTTACCTGACATGCCTGCGTTTTTTAGCACACTCCTGGAAAACGCTCAGTTACCACCCAGAAACACCCACTTCCTGTCAATCACTCACCAATCAGCAGAGCGACTGAAAAGCGACGCTCGACCTTGTGTAAAACTGCATAGTTTTTTGTGAAAGTACGTTGCACGTGCGCACTGCGGCCCGTACGCATGCGCAGAAATGCCGATTTTTAGCTTGATCGCTAAACTGCAAACAACGGCAGCTAGCGATCAACTCGGAATGTCCCCCCATGAATGATGTGATTTTGCACAGGCTCTAGCAAAGGATTATGTCGCACTGACGGCCGCAGAGTGATTGACATGAAGTGGGTGTCAACTGACCGTTTTCAGGGAGTGTTTGGAAAAACGCAGGCATGCCAGGGAAAACACAGGCGTGGTTGTGCGAACGCTGTGCGGGTGTGTGGTGTCAAATCCGGATACAAATAGGCTGAAGTGATCTCAAGCACTGAGTAAGTTCTGAGCTACTCTGAAACTGCACAAACTGTTTTTGCAGAGCGCAGCTGCACAAGCGTTTGCACTTCTGATAAGCTAAAATACACTCCCCAGTGGGCAGCGACATAGCATTTGCACGGCTGCTAAAAACTGCTAGCGAGCGATCAACTCGGAATGACCCCCTATGTCCGATGTCGAATGCTTTTGCCGTTGATGGGAGAGAGCCAGATGGTTTCCCTCCATCAATGGCACAGCATAAACTAATATTTTTTTTTTTAAAGGTGACGGGACTCAGAGCATAGCTCCGCACTCGACACCCACAAAGCCCCGCCCCTGCACTGTGATTGGTTCGCGGGTCACTGACTTAACAGCTATGTTCATCAAAGGATGAAACCATTGATGGTCTTCCATAGCATAGTTGGTGACCATCGATGGCCACTCACAGTTTTGATGGCGAACACACCGATGGCCGTCCCTACCTCTCTCTGTACTAGCTCAGCTGCCTCTCCTTATGCTTCTGTACTGTGTACAACATGTTACCCCGCCCCCAGGTCTCCTACAGCTCCTCCCTTCTCCATCTCCTTCCACAGGCTGGGCTACACATAGCTGTGCTGTGCCTCTGCTCCTAGACTCCCCATGGTTCTAACCCCTCCCACCCACTACCATCATGTGTGCCTCTGCCACCTATATCAGCTGCTTGTGTCTCTACCATCCCTCCACGTGTGTCTCTGCCATTGCCCCCTCTCTGCCTCTGCCCACTTTCCTATTTATACTTTTGCCAAATTCTCTATCTATGCCTCTGATATTTTCCCCCGTGTGTACCTCTGCCCCCTTTGCCACCTGTACCCCTGCCACTATCTGCAGAGGGACACTCTGCTTCCCCTCCATGTGTGTCACTCATGGCTGGTTGCGCAGACTAGAAGAATTAACACTGCGTACAGTGCCACATAATTAATCTAAACGATGGCAGGTAAGCACAATTTTTCATTTTAAATCATTTAATATTTCTATTTTAAGTGTGAATATGTTTATGTACACATATTACAATTTACCATACACCTAACATGCACAACTCATGCTCCAGCTCCCACTGCGCTTTAGGTGTGAAGTGCAGGTGTGCACCCCAGCGACAGGAATGAAGTGGACCAGTAACAACAGGGGGGTGGAGTAAGTAAGGTGGGATGTGAGAAAATGGGGACAGAAGGAGTGGAGCACTGAGGTGACCCACAGATGCTGGGTCCATTTATTTACTAATTATATACATATATTAGAGATGTGCGGCGGGCACTTTTCGTGTTTTGGTTTTGGTTCTGGTTCCATGCTCGTATTTTGGATCTGGATTGGTTTTGCCTGTAACCATACCTGAACCTATCTGGTAATAGAACTTCAGAGAATTAGTCACACATGTTTCCAAACACATGTTTAGCTGCTGAGCTACTTCACGGCTTCTCCGATATCAGCAGTCCTAACACTACATAATAGCAGTGCCCACATAGGGCCATGGAATTTGTCACAGTAGGCCTCATGATAAAGGCTATTACTAAAACACATCCAGACAGAGAGCTAACTTACCTGGGACCCACCCCCAGGATCTCCCATTGGCAGTACAAGGAACAGCATGCCTTCCAAATTCTGCTCCCATTCAATGCCTCTCACACACAAGCAGACAAACAAAGGTAGTTGCTCTGTGATTCCTGGAGATAATTATGTATCAGGTGCTGGAAAGGGGGAGGGGTCACAGACAAACAACAGACAGGGGGGGGGCAAATCCCCACCCCTAAATTTCCCTTCAGCACACTAAAAATTACCTGTAACCATACCTGAACCTATCTGGTAATAGAAATTCAGAGAATTAGTCACACATGTTTGCAAACACATGTTCAGCTGCTGTACCACTTCACGGCTTCTCCGATATTAGCAGTACTAACACTACATAATAGCAGTGCCCACATAGGTCCATGTCATTTGTCACAGTAGGCCTCATGATAAAGGCTATTACTAAAACACATCCAGACAGAGAGCTAACTTACACGGGAGCCATCCCCAGGATCTCCCATTGGCACTACAAGAAACAGCATGCCTTCCAAATACTGCTCCCATTCAATGCCTCTCGCACACAAGCAGATAAACAATGGTAGTTGCTTAGTCATTCCTGGAGATAATTATGTATCAGGTGCTGGAAAGGGAGAAGGGTCACAGACAAACAACAGACAGAGAGGGGGTGTGCGCAAATCTCCACCCCTAAATTTCCCTTCAGCACTCTAAAAATTACCTGTAACCGTACCTGAACCTATCTGGTAATAGAAATTCAGAGAATTAGTCACACATGTTTGCAAACACATGTTTAGCTGCTGAGCCACTTCATGGCTTCTCCGATATCAGCAGTCCTAACACTACATAATAGCAGTGCCCACATAGGGCCATGTAATTTGTCACAGTAGGCCTCATGTTAAAGGGTATTACTAAAACACATCCAGACAGAGTGCTAACTTACCCAGGAGCCACCCCCAAGATCTGCCATTAGTACTACAAGGAACAGCATGCCTTCCAAATATTGCTCCCATTCAATGCCTCTCGCACACAAGCAGACAAACAATGGTAGTTGCTTAGTCATTCCTGGAGATAATTATGAATCAGGTGCTGGAAAGGGGGAGGGGTCACAGACAAACAACAGACAGAGGGGGGGTCTAAATCCCCACCCCTAAATTTCCCTTCAGAGGGCTGGATTTATCACTGGATTTATACAGCAGTAATGCTGGATTTATACGGCAGTACCGCTGGACATATACGGCAGTATCACTGGACATATACGGCAGTATCACTGGACTGGATTTATACACCAATACCACCGGATTTATACGGCAGTACCGCTGGACATATACAGCAGTATCACTGGACATATACAGCAGTTTCACCTGACTGGATTTATACGCCAGTACCACTGAACATATATGCCAGTACCATTGGACATATACGGCAGTATCACTGGACTGGATTTATACGCCAGTACCACTGGACTTATATGCCAATACCACTTTAATTAAATTGATAGTATCACTGGAATTATACGGCAGTAAGATTGGACATATACGGCAGTATCATTGGACTGGATTTATACTACAGTACCACTGAATTTATATGGCAGTACCACTGAACATATACTGCAGTACCACTGGATTTATACGGCAGTACCACTGGACATATACGGCAGTATCACTGGAGTGGATTTACACAGCAGTACCACTTGATTTTTATGGCATGACCACTGGACATATACGGCAGTATGACTGGAATTATATGGCAGTACCACTGGACATACCTTATATGGCAGTATGACTGGACTGGATTTGTATGCCAGTACCGCTGGAATTATATGGCAGTACCACTGGAATTATACGGCAGTATCACTGGACATATACAGCAGTATCACCTGACTGGATTTATACGCCAGTACCACTGAACATATATGCCAGTACCATTGGACATATACGGCAGTATCACTGGACTGGATTTATACGCCAGTACCACTGGACTTATATGCCAATACCACTTTAATTAAATTGATAGTATCACTGGAATTATACGGCAGTACCATTGGACATATACGGCAGTATCATTGGACTGGATTTATACTACAGTACCACTGAATTTATATGGCAGTACCACTGAACATATACTGCAGTATCACTGGATTTATACGGCAGTACCACTGGACATATACGGCAGTATCACTGGAGTGGATTTATACAGCAGTACCACTTGATTTTTATGGCATGACCACTGGACATATATGGCAGTATGACTGGAATTATATGGCAGTACCACTGGACATACCTTATATGGCAGTATGACTGGACAGGATTTGTATGCCAGTACCGCTGGAATTATACGGCAGTACCACTGGAATTATACAGCAATATCACTGGACATATACAGCAGTATCACCTGACTGGATTTATACGCCAGTACCACTGAACATATATGCCAGTACCATTGGACATATACGGCAGTATCACTGGACTGGATTTATACGCCAGTACCACTGGACTTATATGCCAATACCACTTTAATTAAATTGATAGTATCACTGGAATTATACGGCAGTACCATTGGACATATACGGCAGTATCATTGGACTGGATTTATACTACAGTACCACTGAATTTATATGGCAGTACCACTGAACATATACTGCAGTATCACTGGATTTATACGGCAGTACCACTGGACATATACGGCAGTATCACTGGAGTGGATTTATACAGCAGTACCACTTGATTTTTATGGCATGACCACTGGACATATACGGCAGTATGACTGGAATTATATGGCAGTACCACTGGACATACCTTATATGGCAGTATGACTGGACTGGATTTGTATGCCAGTACCGCTGGAATTATACGGCAGTACCACTGGAATTATACGGCAGTATCACTGGAATTATACGGCAGTGCCACTGGACATATAAGTTAGTATCACTGGACTAGATTTATACGCCAGTACCACTGGAATTATATGGCAGTACCACTGGACATACCTTATATGGCAGTATGACTGGACTGGATTTGTATGCCAGTACCGCTGGAATTATACGGCAGTACCACTGGAATTATACGGCAGTATCACTGTAATTATACGGCAGTACCACTGTACATATACGGCAGTATCACTGGACTAGATTTATACGCCAGTACCACTGGAATTATAAGGCAGTACCACTGGACATATACAGCAGCACAGTGACACCACCACTTTACTGATTCAGGACCACACAGCACCACTGCAATGGACTGGACTTACAGTATACAGCAGCACTGGACATATGGCAGCAGAGGACACCACCACTGTGACTGGACTGATGCAGCACAATACACCACCACTGAACTGATGCAGCTGAACTGATTCTAGCGGTGTTTGGATTCCATATACAGCAGCACTGGACATATGTCAGCAGAGGACACCACCACTGTGACTGGACTGATGCAGCACAAGACACCACCACTGGACTGATGCAGCACAACAAAGGACCACTGGACTGGACTTATACAGCAGCACTAGACATATGCAACAGAGGACACCAGTACTGTGACTGGACTGATGCAGCACAAGACACTACCACTGAAGTGATGCAGGACATTAAGGGCGGAGACACATCCTCACGCTACATTCTCCAATGCCGGAGTGAAAATGGTGGCGACGCGCGGCTCCTTTTATGGAATCCAAACCCCGCAAGAATCCGACAGCGGGATTATGACGTTTTGCCTCGTTTTGGTTTCCGAGTCAGGCAGGAAAACCCGAGCCTGACTCAGATCCATGCTCGGGTAGTGAAGTTCGGGGGAGTTCAGTTTTCAGGGAACCAAATACACTCATCTCTAACATATATATAAATTTATATATATATATATATATATATATATATCCTAGTAAACACAAAGAGAGAGGGGGTGCTCCATAGTGCATAAAAGTTTTATTACAAAGCAATATATAAAAATGCAATTCCGGTCTGAAAGAGCTCATACCAGAAAGAACACACTGTGGGCTGGTTACCAAATGACATAATATGTTACCTTCCAGGCAAAACTCGTCCCACTAACCAGCATCTCTCCAGGAGCAGACTGTATCACTCACAAGCCGCTGAATAGTTATCAGCACCACTCTGTCCAGCCGTATGTGGAAGCGGCTAACAAAGTAGAATTTAGATCAAGAATTGCTTCAAGAGACAATAGTCTTTAAATACATTTTTCCAGAATAGAATCCCATTATGAACCATCTGAAAGATATGTTCAGCCATTTAACCAATATTGCAATTTTGCACAGAAAAATGATGGTTGGCAAAAACAGAGAAAAAAATCGGTTTAGGCCCCAAAGGGAGAAACAGCAGAGAGGTTTTGTACATGATAAGCGTTTTGAAAGTCTCAGGTCTGTAGATGATGATTATAATGTTTTTTTTAGACCCAAGCAGGGCCGTGCCGCCCTTCAGAGAGCAGTGGGGACAAGTACGAACACTTGTAAGTCTAAAAAGAAGGTGGAACGAAGGAGAAGAAAAAGAGCTACCAAAAAGACAGTCAAAAATTAGGAACTTTTAGAGAATAAAGATCACATAGTTATATTCAACCTTTCCAAAAGAAGTTTAGACCCCATTGAAATCAAAGTATTAAAGAAAGGGTTGTCTCTTGCACCTTCTAGAACTATGAATAAATTTGATGCCTATATATATCTTAACCTTTTTGTTAGGAAATTAACGTTAAAACGTAATTTCCTTAGAAAATCGGATGCACCTCTTAGAAATTGGGAAGAGAATAATATTAATAAGTCAGTATCAGGACTTAAATTGAAATCTACTTTTTATCCTGTAAAGTCAAAGGGAACCTATATAGAGATGTTTGATAAATTAGTGAAACAAGATATAGATAAGCTTAAACTCACTAACAGTGGGAGGAGAAAAAATGTGTCTAAGAAAGAATATGATGTGTTAGAAAATGTATCAGCAGATAACAGCATAGTAATAAAAACGCAGATAAAGGCAGAGGAATAGTAGTGATGGATCATGACAATTATGTTAATGAAGCACATCGCCTTTTGTCAGATGCCAAATGTTATGCGAAAATTAAAACAGATCCAACTGTAAAATTCCTCAATGAGTTTAAGGATCTACTTGATAGAGGTTTAAGAACTAAAGCAATTATGACAGAGGAATATAAATATCTCTATAAAATACTTCACCTAATGTAGCGACATTTTATCAATTGCCTAAAATCCATAAGGATTTAGAACTGCCACCCGGCCGACCCATTGTAGTTGGCATTGGGTCTTTAACTTCTAGATTGTCAGAGTAAGTAGATGTGTTTATCAAGAAATATGTTCCTAATTTACCGTCTTATATAAAGGATTCTACCCATGCATGACTGATTCTGAGTGAGATTGTGTGGTGTGAAGAGTACAACTGGGGTACGATTGATGTACAATCATTGTACACCACAATCCCACACGAAAAAAGTGTTGAGTCAATTAGATTTACGTTGAATCAAGATCCTAATATTGATCTTAATTTAATAAATTTCATATGTGACTGTTTAAATTTTGTTTTACAGCATAATTATTTTGAATTTTTGGGGGAGTGGTTCCTCCAAATATGGGGGACCGCGATGGGCACAATTTGTGTTTCAGAAAATGTAGGTAATGGAAAGACCAATTTTCTGAAGGTTTGTGGTTGTTTTCCTTGTGGTAAATGCAAGATATGCCCTTTAGTGGAGAAAGGTTCGGTTATAAACATTTTGGGTACACATATCGATAAACCTTGTACCATTAATAGTTTTATAAACTATAATTCAACATTTGTTGTATATTTGATAACATGTCCCTGCAAAAAATATTATGTAGGAAAAACCAAACGTGCTTTGAAGATTAGAGCATTAGAACATTGCCATAATATTAAGAATAGTGTTCTTACACATAGCATTCCAAGGCATTTTAAAGCCTTTCATAATATGTCTCCAGTGGATTAAAGATCAAAGGGATAGAACTGGTAGCTCTGAATAAAAGAGGTGGAGATAGAGAAAAACAGCTACTTAAATGGGAAACATATTGGATTCTAATACTGAATACCTTGGTTCCAGCAGGGTTAAATGAAGGTTACGAAATAACACCCTTTATAACAGATTGACACTTTCTCAGTTGTTTTAACATCGTGTAATATGATTTAGTTAAACCCCTTTTATGATTTCTTATATATTGATATGTTTGTTTGTAATATCTTTGTTTTATTATCCTATGCTTTATTTAGTATGCTCCGAAAAACGATTTCCTATGTGCTTTTAATAACGGGTTGCAAAATATCTACTATGTAGTTAGTATCTATATTTATTATGTCTTGGAATATATTTATAGTATAGAGCCATTTCAGCAGGCTAATTATCACACATGTGAGATAGGTGTGGTTACCTGCCATTTGTCTTTTGTTTTGTGACAGGGGTCTGTTTTAAATATTTCACTGATATTGTGATAATATGTTTTATATGTTCTATTAATATTTTATGTAAAACAAGTATTTTTTTTAGATTGAAGAATTGTACAGGTTGAGTATCCCATATTCAAATATTCCGAAATACGGAATATTCCGAAATACAGACTTTTTTGAGTGAGAGTGAGATAGTGAAACCTTTGTTTTCTGATGGCTCAATGTACACAAACTTTGTTTAATACACATAGTTATTAAAAATATTGTATTAAATGACCCTCAGGCTGTGTGTATAAGGTGTATGTGAAACATAAATGAATTGTGTGAATGTACACACACTTTGTTTAATGCACAAAGTTATAAAAAATATTGGCTAAAATTACCTTTATGCTGTGTGTATAAGGTGTAAATGTAACATAAATGCATTCTGTGCTTAGACTTAGATCCCATCACCATGATATCTCATTATGGTATCTAATTATTCCAAAATACGGAAAAATCCGATATCCAAAATACCTCTGGTCCCAAGCGTTTTGGATAAGGGATACTCGACCTGTATTATGAAATGCACATATGTGAATGTTTTGCTATGCAACGTTTGATTATAAGTGCATTGTGATGTATGCCACTAATTGCCTCATGTAGCAGACTAATTATCACACCTGAGAAAGGGGTCTGTTTGGAATTAACATGCTCATTGGTGACAGTGGGATTTAAAAGTATGGTATGGTGCTGACTAAGCTACGCCCTCTGACAAAGTCCTTTGTGACGAAAAAAGGTAAGGGCTGAGCTCAGCGACGTGCCTCTGTTTCTGACTCTGGCTTTCTCTGACCACCCCAACGTGATCCAGGTATAGCCGCTTCCACATACGGCTGGACCAACTGGAACTGATAACTATTCAGCGGCTTGTGAGTGATACAGTCTGCTCCCGGAGAGACGCTGGATCGTGGGACAAGTTTTGCCTGGATGGTAACATATTATGTCTTGTGGTAACCAGCCCACAGTGTGTTTTTTCTGGTACGAGTTCTTTTGGATCGGAATTGCATTTTTATATATTGCTTTGTAATAAAACTTTTATCCCCTCTCTCTTTGTGTTTACTAGGATTTTACACCCAAGGACCCTGGGTTTTTGGAGCTGAGAAAAGGGGAGCAGCGTCCTTATATTTGTGGACATATATGCTAATTGACTTCAGGTTACCTGTTGTCTGCGCTGGACTTGAGACTCATACAAGTATACTGGCCACATCACTATTTCTTATCTTTATATATATATATATATATATATATATATTCCTTAGGTGCACCAATATACTCAGGATATGTTTTAAAATTATCCTCTATGGACCTAATGTCCCTTTTCTTACAACACCAATGTCGATATATTTTATATTTTTTAAAATTGATTCAGATATACATATAAAACATTTACATAAAACCCAAACAGCATAATACAATGAATAATATCAACAAGACCTGTCTATTAATACAGATGCTGGATGTTCATGCACTTTGCCCTTACGGGAGTGTGTTCACAAAAAAAGAGATCCACTGTATATTTTCAGGTCATTTAAATCAACCAACGCATTTCGTCCTTTAGGTTGGACTTCTTCAGGGCTATATAGCAATGTTAGGATGTATTTGAGAGTAAATCTACACAATGACATTCATAGTGGTCGTGGATTTTGATAGGAAACTCAATGATCCGTTTTGATGTCTTATCTCTAAACATAAATTATAGGTGAATTACTCCATAGTCAGAAATCGCTGTAGGCTTGATCTCCACTCAGACGTTTCTAGTACTAGGGAATAGTCAGTTTCCATCCACCGATATAGTAATGTTGTCTTGTAGACACTGTGTCAGAATCTGTCTTTCTAGCATTTGCTATATATATATTTGAAGTTATTTACAGGTGCGCCTACAGTGAAGGTAATTCCAATTCAAAGACAACTGTCCTTAGTATAACCAGTTTATTAATATAACTAGTACCATAAAAGTACCTCTTACTACAAGCCGATTCCTTAGTATAAACAATTTCTTAATACAACCAGAATAATCTTTCATTGAATTTATTTAGAACATGTCTTAAAATCAATAAAACGTTAAAATTATGAACGTTTCCCATCCATACAGTACATTAACACATTGCTTTCTTCAGTTTACAGTATGCCTTTTTAAGGCTAAAGGTTAACTTCAGATTTAGCAACTTGCATATCAACCAACACGTTTCGTCAATATTCACTTCATCAGGGGTGTCTTTAAAGAGAACAAAATATAAAAGTTAAAATCATCTCAGTTGTCATGAGGTTTTCACAACACCGTCTCAATTTAGCCATTTTTACTCCATTGACAATAAAAAACATTTTCAATGGTGACTTCTTTTTTCTTAATACATGTCTTAACATAGATTTATCTGGTTCATGTATTACTAAGGATTTAGCTGACATAAACGTCTCTCAAAATGTGGGTTTATATATATATATATATATGTGTGTATATATATATATATATATATCCAGTCATAGACTCGGCACTCCCAGAAAGCAGCAATTACTTGGTCCGGTGCCCTCACACCTGCACGGCAGCAGTATACATAGAGATTCCACAGTGCGGCACTCGAGACACAATCACAGCGACACGAGGATAGATATCAACATTTCAAACCTTTATCAGTTTGTCTTCAGGATACACAAAAGTACAAAAGAAGTGACTTACCTATATACCCGCCACCAGACTTGTGTAAAACCCGCTCACCGGAGCCGAATGCAGCTTCCAGGTATCGGCGCCCGCCAATGTTGTCATCACATCTCCGTGCAACTGTTGCCATGGCACCATAAACAGTATATGAAAATACAACTAGCAGTAAATATACAAAATAGCACCACTAGAACTAATGATTCAGATATTAATTCAAAAGTTAATTAAATTAACTCATTATAACCTGAGGTAGCATATCAATTCAGCTAGTTAAAGCAAGATAACGGCAACATTTCATTGAGACCCCTAGGGGCTATTACATTTAGTTTATTAATCCAAAAAGACTCTTTTCTGAGAAGCAGTTTTCCCCTATCACCCCCTCTGCGTAATGGTGGTACATGATCAATCATGCAGTATTTTAAACTGGCAAGACTATGTTTTGCATCCGCAAAATGTCTCGCCACAGGTTGTTCCCTGCTGCCACCTGCTAAAGCTGCCTTGATCACCGAACGGTGTAGGGTCATATGTTCCTTGAATTTTCTGATCGTTTTGCCCAGATATGAGAGCATACAAGGGCAGATCAGCTGGTATACCACATATGTGCTATCGCATGTTAGACGATTTCTTATTAAGAATTATTTTCTGGAATGTAGGTGAAAGAATGAATCCCCTGACAGCATAAAGCCACACGTAGTACATGGGCATTTAAAACAACCTTTTCTACCCTGAGGTAAAAAGCTTTTTGATGGCATAGAACTTGAGCTAGGTAGATCAGTTTTAACCAAGATATCTTTAAGATTAATACCACGGGATAACATGGCATCAAGGAACAATCCGAAACCCCTATATCACGATCACTCTTCACAATCGGCCATAGTTTTTTGGAGGTACTGTTAATGGTAGGAGATGTTACATTATATTTATTAACCCACACCACCTTTTTGGACTTAGTAGTATTATATTTCTTTTTCAAAAGATCATTTCTATTCAACGATAGTACTTTTCTTTTAGTCTCCATAAGTAATTTACGTTTATACCCCCGCACTATAAATTTTTCAGTTAGTTGGTCCATTTGTATTAGTGCCAACTCTGGATCAGAATTGATTTGGTAAATTCGAACCATTTGAGAATACGGTAACCCTATTTTCAGAGATTTGGGATGACAACTATCAAAATGGAGAATAGAATAGAAAATGGTTATGTGCTTGTACTATTGGCTGTAATACAGAGTCAACAAAACTAGCAGTAGGTTGCAGCAGGGATCCACAGGCAGAGATGTCTAGTTCCCTTGTAAAATTTACCTTTAACATGAGTCAGACTTCAGTTAACTTTCTTGATGTATGTATTGGAGTGATAGATAGGAAGATTACTACTACGGTTTTTGTCAAAGACACTGACCGGAATTCTATTCTCCATTTTGATAGTTGTCATCCCTAATCTCTGAAAATGGGGTTACCATATTCTCAAATGGTTCAAATTTACCGAATCAATTCTGATCCAGAGTTGGCACTAATACAAATAGACCAACTAATTGAAAAATGTATAGTGCGGGGATATAAACGTAAATTACTGATGGAGACTAAAAGAAAAGTACTATCGTTGAATAGAAATGATCTTTTGAAAAAGAAATATACTACTAAGTCCAATAAGGTGGTGTGGGTTAATAAATATAATGTAACATCTCCTACCATTAACAGTACCTCCAAAAACTATGGCCGATTGTGAAGAGTGATCGTGATATAGGGGTTTCGGATTGTTCCTTGATGCCATGTTATCCTGTGGTAATAATCTTAAAGATATCTTGGTTAAAACTGATCTACCTAGCTCAAGTTCTATGCCTTCAAAAAGTATTTTACCTCACGGTAGAAAAGGTTGTTTTAAATGCCTATGTACTACGTGTGGCTTTATGCTGTCAGGGGATTCATTCTTTCACCCACATTCCGGAAAAAAAATCTTAATTATGACAAGCTGTGGGCTTGTCTCTTCCAAGTGCTGCTTGGATTTCTAAGTGTGAGTTTTAAACAGCAAAAAGGTGAGTTAGAATACAGAAAAAGGTGAGTATTATAATACACAATCAGGAACACACATTTGCAGTACCATTAAACTTCTGGTTAGGCTGCAAGGGGCTGACCTTGTGAGTGAGTGAGAGGGTCTCTTACTTGGAGTAGCAGAGGGGCTGTGATTGTGCGTGTGTGAGGGGCATTTTTTTTTTCTTTTTTTTTCCTTTTTTTTTTTTTTATTAGCAGGAGCTGGAAGCCGAGTGAAAAGGAGGTGCAGTGAGCTGGAACAACTGCAACTGCTAAGTGGACTGCTTAGTGGAGTATAGGTGCCGCAGGAGAGAGTACTACGGCTGCATAAAAGTGAAGGACCAATAACCGCACAAAGATAGAAAAGTATAAGCCAGCTTATTTATTGTATAAGTGAGATTGCTTGTCTTCTACTTTTTATTTTTGCTGCTTTTTCTTTGAGAGTAACAGGGAGTTAGACCTTACAAACAATATGGGAGGGGCTGTGATTGGGGACCTCACTCAGTGCATGTCGTGCAAAATGTATGCACACCTGGAGCTACTGGCTCAGTGTGATTACATCTGCACGAGGTGTGTGCGAACTGTTGCCCTGGAAGCCCAGGTAACTGATCTAGAGCAAACCGTTACGCGACTGAGGGAGATTCACAATCTCGAGCGTAGTTTAGACAGAACGGTAGAGGAGTTGCCGGAGGGGTCACTGGTAGAAGAGGATGATGATCAGGTAGCCAGTTGGGTCACAGTTAGAAGGAAGAAAAAGAGGGGGAGGCACATCATCTCCGAACAATCAAACCCGAACAAATTTGCCCGATTGGACGAGGAATCGGAGGATGATAGTGAAGAAATGACGGAGCCGGAGGAGACTGCTCCCTCTAGCATCCAGAGGTGCGGTCCCACTGGCGCGGTTGGGGTACCTAGTCAGATGGTGGTGGTAGGGGATTCTATCATCAGGAAGGCAGATAGGGCAATCTGCTACCGGGACCGTGATCGCCGTACAGTCTGTTGTCTCCCGGGTGCTCGGGTACGGCACATCGCGGACCGGGTAGATAGATTGTTGGGAGGGGCTGGCAAAGACCCGGCGGTCTTGGTGCACGTTGGCACCAATGACAAAGTTAGCGGAAGGTGGGATGTCCTTAAGAAAGACTATAGGGACTTAGGAAAGAAACTGAAGGCAAGGACATCTAAGGTAATATTCTCGGAATTATTACCCGTGCCACGCGCTAGTCCAGGGAGGCAGAGGGAGATTAGGGAGGTAAATGTGTGGCTTAGGGATTGGTGCAATAAAGAGGGGTTTGTGTTCCTGGTACACTGGGCGGACTTCTCAGTCAGGCGCCATCTCTTTTGTCGTGACGGATTGCACCTGACTGAGGAGGGGGCAGCGGTGCTGGGGGGAAGGATGGTTAGAAGGTTGGAGGAGATTTTAAACTAGGAGCCTGTGGGGAGGGTTTAGCTAGAAACTACGGGTCATGCAGTGAGAATAGTGGGGATGGCGTTAGTAAACGAAATGGGGGAGAAGTTGGGGGGAGGGTAAGAGCAGGCGGTAAGGTTACTAACATGGGTACTAAAAGGGATTTTACCAAAGCACTAACCAATGACGATTACAGGTCATCCTTGCTACATAAGGTGAAAGATGTCCCTAACGCAAGGGAAAATACTTATCTTAGTTGTATGTATGTAAACGCCAGAAGCATTACTGGTAAAAAGGGTGAACTAGAAATATCTTGCAGAAAGCAAACAGTATGATATTATAGGCATTACTGAAACTTGGTGGGATGAATCTCATGATTGGACAGTTAATCTAGAGGGCTATACACTGTTTAGGAGAGACAGACTGAATAAAAAGGGTGGAGGGGTGTGTCTTTACGTAAAGCCGTTTTTAAAACCTAATATATGGGAAGATATTCAGGAGGGGACTGTAGACACTGTCGAGACATTATGGGTAGAAATTGCATGCAGGGGAAAAAGGAATAAAAAAGTTAGTATTGGGTGTATGCTATAGGCCGCCTGGTATCAACGCATCTGATGATGAATTGTTACTAAAGTAAATTGAAAGAGCAGCAGGAGTAGGAGACATAGTAGTGATGGGAGATTTTAACTATCCAGAGATAAACTGGAAAAACGATTCATGTGATACTGCTAGCGGCAATATGTTTTTAAACACACTTAATGATAACTACTTAGTCCAACTAATTGATGAACCAACTAGGTACAATGCAATCTTAGACCTGGTATTAACAAACAATGGGGACTTGGTATCAAGTATTATAGTAGGGGAACCCATAGGAAACAGCGACCACATTCAATATCAGTTTCTATAAACAGCCCTATACTGGCTCAACTAGGACTTTAAACTTTAGCAAAGCAAATTTTGAAAAGATGAGGGTATTTTTCAGGAATATTGAATGGGAAGGTTTGTTTTTAGGAAAAAATACTACGGAGAAATGGGAGGTACTAAAATTCCTGCTAGCTAAAAATACACTCAAATGTTCCTATGAGTAGCAAAAAAAGGAATAAAAATCATAAACCGATGTGGCTTAACAAAAAGATTAAGGAACTTATGGGCAAGAAAAGGCGAGCATTTAAAAAATACAAATCTGACGGGGAAGCAGAGTCATTTCAGCACTATAAGGAATGTAACAAAATTTGCAAAAAGGAAATAAGAGCGGCTAAAGTAGCAACTGAAAAACTAGTAGCAAAGGAAAGCAAAGCGAATCCCAAAAAATTCTTTAAATACATTAATAGCAAGAGATTAAAGAAGGAGAGTATAGGCCCTTTAAAAGACAAGTTGGGAGTCATAAGCAAAAATGATAATGACATAGCGGACACACTAAATTAGTTTTTTTCAACAGTATTCACTAGAGAGGACCCAATTCAGGGACTGACACACAATCTCAATAATGAGAATATCCCACTGATAGGTACTTATTTAAGCGAGGAAGTAGTCTGTGACCGATTAAAACATTTAAAGATTAATAAATCACCAGGGCCCGATGGTATTCCAAGGGTTCTAATGGAGCTTCACTCTGAACTGGCAAAACCGCTATCTTTGATCTTTAAGGATTCAGTTATATCAGGTATGTGTTATGCACACCAGTGCCTGCAGGAATGTACTGGTGTTTGAACTGTTATGCAAAACAAATGGACTCACAGACAAACTGGGGAATATGACATAACGTACACAGAAGGTGATAGGGTAACAAAATACACACACAGTGAACAGAGAAGCCCAGAGGCTAAGGAACTGGGTATCTCCCTTGTATTAGAACTGCTCAGATGTAAAAAGCAAGATGTTGTGTTTTAATACGTAGAGAACCCGAAATGCTGTTGCTAAGGGCAACAGCAAAACCCTAAAGGGTTACCAACGGGTGTGGCAGTAAACTCCTTGGTCAGAGATGGAATGATAGACACAAGGAGAGCCTCCACAATCCTGATTCTCACTTGCAGTGCACAGGTTTAAGCTTACTGCCACTAAACTGACCCCTGACACCTAGCACAGTGAGACAGGATTAGACAGGCAAGTGTTAGAATACAGCCGCAAACTTGCTAAGTTCACAGAGTAATAACAGAACCCAAGCAAGCTAAACGACTGACTCCAGTCTTACTGCTAGGTCTGGATTGGCAGAGTGTAATACCAAATCCCCAGGCCTATTTGCAGTAAGCAACAAACAAATACAAAGCTACACAGTACTGGCTAACTTTCATGAACTGACTAACCAACAGAGATTCAGCAGCATCTGCTTACCCTGAAAAGAGGCCTTATAAAGCAGGTGCTGTCCACGCCCCACTCAGACCTCACAGACTGTGAGCACAAAAACCAGCACCGGATCCCCTGCCGTGCACAGAGCCTATAACCACTGCACAGCAAAAGACCCGAACCGGAGTATCAGCTGCGCTCAGGTTACTCCACTAGCACTTGTCTCCCGGTTGCCATGACGACGTGGCAGCACAGGGCAGGAGACCCTAACAGTACCCCCCCTCTGACGAGGGGTCAAAGAACCCCTACCACCGGGTTTATCGGGGAACTGCGAGAAGAAAGAGCGTATCAGTCTGGGGGCATGAAGATCACAACTGCGCACCCACGACCGCTCCTCCGGGCCATACCCCTTCCAGTGCACCAAAAATGACAGCCGACCCCGAACCACCTTGGAGTCAAGAATCCTTTCAACAACAAACTCCCTCTGGCCACGTATCAGAAGAGGGGAAGGTCTTCCACTGGAAGAAGGATTACTAATCGCCCGTTTTAAAAGGGAACAATGAAATGTTTTATTGATACCCAAAGAACGGGGCAGATCTAACTGAAATGCCACCGGATTGATAACCCTGGTGATCTTATAAGGGCCGATGAACCGGGGCCCTAACTTATGAGATGGCTGTCTCAACTTCAAATTCTTGGTAGACAACCAGACGAAGTCTCCTAATTTGAAGCTGCAGGGTCTTTTCCGCTTATCAAAAACCCTTTTGGTCACTAATGACACAGACACAAGGGCTTTCTTCACTTTCCGCCAAATACCTCTAAGGACCGAAACCACAGAGGAACCACCAGGCGTGGAGTCCAGGGGGGTCAAAAGAATTGGCCTTAGGATGATGCCCATACACACAAAGGAAGGGAGAGATCCCTGTAGCAGAGTGAGCCGCGTTGTTATAGGCAAATTCCGCCATGGACAGATGAGCAACCCAGTCAGTCTGACACTTGGAGACATAACACCTGAGGAACTGCTCCAAGGACTGGTTCACCCTTTCAGTCTGCCCATTAGACTGCGGATGGTAGCCTGACGACAAGCTGACAGAAATCTGGAGATCGGAACAAAATGCCCTCCAGAATTTGGCCACAAACTGGGATCCGCGGTCAGAGACCACATCAAGTGGCAACCCGTGGAGACGCACAACATGCAGCATAAATAATTCAGACAGGCGTCTGGCTGATGGCAGCCCAACCAGTGGAACGAAGTGCGCCATCTTCGAAAACCTGTCAACGACAACCCAGATGGCTGTCATCCCCGAGGATTTGGGCAAGTCCACCACAAAATCCATTGAAATGTGGGTCCATGGCTTAGATGGGATAGAGAGTGGATGTAATGGGCCAACAGGAACCCCTCTAGGAGTCTTATTTCGGGCACAGATGTCACATGCCCGAACCCACTGATCCACATCCTTAGCCACCGAGGGCCACCACACCGCCCTAGATAGCAACTCCCGAGTTCTGGCAATACCCGGGTGACCTGCCGACTTCTTGGCATGGAATTCCAGGAACACTCGCTGTCTTAACCTAGGAGGCACAAACAAAAGACCTACCGGAAGGTCTGGAGGAGCCTGCTCCTGTGCTCTAAGGACTAATGATAAGAGGTCCTGGGTAATGCCCACTTTAATACATGATGGGGAAACAATGGGCAACGGCTCCTCGGTGGTCTCCTGGATTGGAGCAAAACTCCGCGAGAGCGCATCAGCCTTGATGTTTTTTGACCCAGGGCGATATGTTATCAAAAAAATTAAAGCGAGCAAAAAACAAAGCCCATCGTGCCTGCCTGGCATTGAGACGCTTCGCTGACTCTAAATATGCCAGATTCTTATGGTCAGTGAGAATTGAGACCACAAACTTAGCCCCCTCAAGCCAGTGTCTCCACTCCTCGAGTGCATCCTTAATAGCCAACAATTCCCGGTTACCCACGTCATAATTCATCTCGGCAGGCGAAAATTTACGGGAAAAGTAAGCACAGGGATGAAGGCGATTATCAGACACTCCCATCTGAGAAAGCACTGCCCCAATACCCATCTCAGAGGCATCCACCTCCACCACAAAAGGACGCTCTGGATCTGGGTGTCGCAGCACCTTGGCCGAAACAAATGCCCTTTTGAGACGGGCAAAAGCCGCTTTAGCCTCACAAGACCAGTGAGCAACATCCGCCCCTTTCTTAGTGAGTGCCACCAAGGGCGCCACTATAGACGAAAATCCAGCGATAAATCGTCTATAAAAATTCGCAAAGCCCAGGAAACGCTGAAGCGCCTTCAAACTAGTGGGCTGCACCCAATCCAGGACTGCCTGTACCTTGGAACCCTCCATTTGGAAACCTTCTGGGGAGATAATATATCCTAGAAATGCGATTTGCTGAACTTCAAATTCGCACTTCTCCAGCTTCGCCCCAAGCCGGTGGTCTCTGAGTTTCTGGAGGACTAAGCGTACATGCTTCCGATGTTCCTCCAGGGAATGGGAGAAGATTAGGATGTCATCTAAGTATACAACTAAGAATCTATCCAAATATTCCCTGAGCACATCATTCATGAAATCCTGGAAGACTGCCGGGGCATTACAGAGCCCAAAAGGCATCACCAAATATTCATAATGCCCTGAGTGGGTATTAAAGGCAGTCTTCCATTCATCCCCCTCTCTTATTCGGATTAGATTGTACGCACCGCGTAGGTCAATCTTAGAAAAAATGGTGGCAGTACGAAGCTGGTCAAACAAGACCGAAATGAGAGGCAGTGGGTATGAGTTTTTAATCGTGATACGGTTCAATTCCCTGAAGTCGATGCAGGGTCGCAACGAACCGTCCTTTTTACCCACGAAGAAGAACCCCGACCCAACTGGAGACTGTGAAGGTCTGATAAATCCCTTAGCCAAGTTCTCCTGAATGTACTCTGCCATAGCCTGAGTCTCAGGACGTGACAGGGAGTACAACCTGCTCTTGGGAAGCTTAGCATTTGGCAACAAATCAATGGCACAGTCATAGGGGCGATGGGGAGGTAGTACCTCTGCAACTTTTTTGGAGAACACGTCCGCAAAATCTGCATAACACCCTGGCAATCCTGGCAAACTTAGCTGCGAGAGCCTGACTGGAAGGCTCAAGCAACTCCTGAAACAATCAGTACCCCAACTAAGAATCTCCCCAGAGACCCAGTCAAATTGAGGATTGTGGGCCCTTAACCAGGGTAACCCCAACACCAATGGGGCAAAAGTACAGACAGTCACATAAAAGGACAACTCCTCAGAGTGTGTGGCTCCAATAAACAAAGAAATCTGGCTAGTGCAAGAGGTAATTTTACCTTGGGATAATGGTTCCCCGTTTAACCCACAAATCTCAATTTCCGATGCCAAGGGTACTAAGGGAACAGAGTGTTTTAGGGCGAATTGGCGGTCCATAAAAACCCCGTCGGCCCCACTGTCCACAAAGGCCTCAGTCTTGACAGTTTGACCGAGGATCTTCAAGGTCACCGGAATGATAAAAGTCTTCTTGGGAAATTCTGACTTCTGGCCTGACAGGATATTTCCCATCACCCTCAGGCCCTGAAGTTTTCCGGCTTTTCTGGGCATGATACTACCACATGACCTTTATTCCCACAGTACAAACACAACCCCTGCTGTCTCCTCCGCGTCTTCTCACGCGAGGAGAGGCGGGTAGCCCCAATCTGCATAGGCTCCTCAGAAAATTCCTCAGAGTCTGAGGTTCCCTTGGGAAGGAAGGAAATCTCAGTCTCCCTTTCAAGCCTACGCTCTCTCAGCCGTCTATCCACCCGGATGGATAACTGCATGAGCTGATCCAAGCTATTAGGCAAGGGATAGTGTACCAGTTGGTCCTTTATCTGGTTAGAAAGACCTCTTCGGTACTGGTGTCTCAGGGCTGGGTCATTCCACTGGGTATCATGGGCCAACCTCCGAAACTCCGTACAGTAAACCTCAACTGGCCTTCGCCCTTGCTTAAGGATCGAAATCTGAGCCTCGGCTGAGGCCGTCTTGTCAGGGTCATCATACAACATGCCCAGTGCCGTAAAAAAAGCATCAACACTTTTAAGCGACGGACAGTCAGGCTGCAACCCATATGCCCAGACCTGTGGGTCTCCTTGTAGCAAGGAAATCACTATGCCCACCCGCTGAATCTCCGACCCAGAAGACTGAGGCCTAAGCCGGAAGTATAGCTTGCAGCTCTCCTTGAAACAAAAGAACTGCGAGCGATTTCCAGAAAAACGATCCGGGAGATTTACTTTCGGCTCCTTAACCCCTGCAGGTGCTGCTGCTGCGGGAGCTCCGCCAGCAGCCTGGGAGGTGTGCATTTTAATGGACAAATCATTAAATTGCCGAGTCAGGACCTGCACCTGATCGACCACCTGTTGCAACGTATTTTGAGGGGTATGCTCCATATTCCCACAAAATTTCAACAGGAGTATTAGGCTGCTGAATATGTTATGCACACCAGTGCCTGCAGGAATGTACTGGTGTTTGAACTGTTATGCAAAACAAATGGACTCACAGACAAACTGGGGAATATGACATAACGTACACAGAAGGTGATAGGGTAACAAAATACACACACAGTGAACAGAGAAGCCCAGAGGCTAAGGAACTGGGTATCTCCCTTGTATTAGAACTGCTCAGATGTAAAAAGCAAGATGTTGTGTTTTAATACGTAGAGAACCCGAAATGCTGTTGCTAAGGGCAACAGCAAAACCCTAAAGGGTTACCAACGGGTGTGGCAGTAAACTCCTTGGTCAGAGATGGAATGATAGACACAAGGAGAGCCTCCACAATCCTGATTCTCACTTGCAGTGCACAGGTTTAAGCTTACTGCCACTAAACTGACCCCTGACACCTAGCACAGTGAGACAGGATTAGACAGGCAAGTGTTAGAATACAGCCGCAAACTTGCTAAGTTCACAGAGTAATAACAGAACCCCAGCAAGCTAAACGACTGACTCCAGTCTTACTGCTAGGTCTGGATTGGCAGAGTGTAATACCAAATCCACAGGCCTATTTGCAGTAAGCAACAAACAAATACAAAGCTACACAGTACTGGCTAACTTTCATGAACTGACTAACCAACAGAGATTCAGCAGCATCTGCTTACCCTGAAAAGAGGCCTTATAAAGCAGGTGCTGTCCACGCCCCACTCAGACCTCACAGACTGTGAGCACAAAAACCAGCACCGGATCCCCTGCCGTGCACAGAGCCTATAACCACTGCACAGCAAAAGACCCGAACCGGAGTATCAGCTGCGCTCAGGTTACTCCACTAGCACTTGTCTCCCGGTTGCCATGACGACGTGGCAGCACAGGGCAGGAGACCCTAACAGTATGGTTCCCAAAGACTGGCGTATAGCGGAAGTAGTGCCTATATTCAAAAAGGGAAGTAAAGCTGAACCAGGTAATTATAGACCAGTTAGTCTTACATCTATAGTGGGGAAAGTATTGGAAGGTATTCTAAGAGATAGTATTCAGAAGTTCCTTGAAACCAATAAGGTCATTAAAAGGAATCAACATGGGTTTATGAAGGACAGATCCTGTCAAACCAACTTACTTGGCTTTTATGAAACAGTAAGCGCAAACCTAGATCAGGGTAAAGACGTGGATGTAATCTTTTTAGACTTTGCCAAAGCGTTCGATACTGTACCACACATGAGACTTATCTACAAGCTACAAGAATCAGGGCTAGGAAGCACAATATGCACTTGGGTCAAAAACTGGTTAGATAATAGGAAGCAGCGCGTTGTGGTTAATGGATCTTTTTCAACTTGGACTGAAGTGCTAAGTGGTGTGCCGCAAGGCTCAGTATTAGGACCGCTATTGTTCAATATTTTTATTAACGACCTAACAGAAGGTCTAGAGAGCATGGTGTCAATTTTTGCAGATGATACCAAATTGTATAAGGCTATAAATACAGAGTAGGATGCCGAGTCTCTTCAGAACGACTTAGTTAAATTAGAAGCATGGGCAGCCAAATGGAGAATGCGCTTCAACACAGACAAGTGTAAGGTAATGCACTGTGGTAACAAAAACAAAAATTACACCTACCTACTAAATGGGGTAAAATTAGGGGATTCTGTACTGGAAAAGGACTTAGGTGTCCTCATAGATAGCAAGCTAAGCAGTAGTACCCAAAGTAGGACTGCAGCAAAGAAGGCTAATAAGATATTAGCATGCATAAAACGGGGTATTGATGCTAGGGACGAGAGTATTATACTCCCGTTATATAAATCACTAGTGAGGCCACACCTTGAATACTGCGTATAATTCTGGGCACCGTACTACAAAAAGGATATCCTGGAGCTTGAAAAGGTACAGAGGAGGGCGACCAAACTAATTAAGGGCATGGAGACGATGGAATATAAGGAAAGGCTTGAAAGACTAGGCATGTTTACATTGGAAAAGCGGAGACTAAGAGGGGATATGATCAACATCTACAAATATATAAGGGGACAATACACAGAGCTTGCGCGGGACCTGTTTTTGGTTAGATCAACACAGAGGACTCGTGGACACTCGCTCAGGTTAGAGGAGAGGAGATTCCGCACAATACGGCGTAAAGGCTTTTTCACGGTAAGGACAATACGTGTTTGGAATTCCCTGCCTGAGGGAGTTGTAATGGCGGAATCTGTCAACACCTTTAAGAATGGGTTAGATAAATTCCTAATGGATAAGGATATCCAGGGGTATGGTGCATAGTCATGCATTATAGTTACTATAAATAGGGATAAAATGCAACGGCTGACAGCAGCATCAGTCAGAAATTTTAGTCAAATCATCATGCATAGGAGACCACAAATAGGTTGAACTCGATGGACAAATGTCTTTTTTCAACCTCAGATACTATGTTACATTGTCTAACATGCGATAGCACATATGTGGTATACCAGCTGATCTGCCCTTGTGGGCTCTCATATCAGGGCAAAACGATCAGAAAATTCAAGGAACGTATGACCCTACACCATTCGGTGATCAGGGCGGCTTTAGCAGGTGGCAGCAGGGAACAACCTGTGGCGAGACATTTTGCGGAGGCAAAACATAGTCTTGCCAGTTTAAAATACTACATGATTGATCATGTACCACCATTACGCATAGGGGGTGATCGGGGTAAAATGCTTCTCAGAAAAGAGTCCCTTTGGATTAATAAACTGGATGTAATAGCCCTAGGGGTCTCAATGAAATGTTGCTGTTATCGTACTTTAACTAGCTGGATTGATATTCTACCTCAGGTAATAATGGGTAAATTTAATTAATTTTTGAATTAATATCTGAATCATTAGTTCTAATGGTGCTATTTTGTATATTTAGTACTGCTAGTTGTATTTTCATATACCGCTTTTTTGTATATTTTCTAAGATTTGGTCTAATTATGTATTTTATACTTAATCTTGGTGCTTTAAAACAATTGAATATGCTTAAATTGCATTGTAAATATATCTAAAAAGTGTCTATATGCTTGCTCATGTCCATAGTCCATTACTATGTTTCACTGTGGTGATTATGGTGCCATGGCAACAGTTGTACGTAGGTGTGATGACGTCATTGGCGGGCGCCAATTCCCGGAAGCTGCATTTGGCACCGGTGAGCAGGCTTTACATGTGTCTGGTGGCGGGTATATAGGTAAGTCACTTCTTTTGTACTTTTGTGTATCCTGAAGACAAACTGATAAAGGTTTGAAATGTTGATATCTATCCTCGTGTCGCTGTGATTGTGTCTCGAGTGCCGCACTGTGGAATCTCTCTCTATATATATATAAACGTCCATAAGCCAGCACTCCCTTTAAGATTCCATCATGCTCAGGTGCACACTTCAATGCATACACAAATTCCAAGATAGAGAATGGCACTCGGAGACAGCAAAGATTCAAATCAGTGTGTATTTGGTCAAGTACTTTCGGGCACACAGACCCGTCCTCTGGACCACACAGCAGTACAAATAACAGCAACAAGTGAACAATTACACTTACCCATCTTAAATCCCCACCACACTGCTTAGTCAAACTGTCAGGTATTGCCGGGCATCGGGACCCGCCGGGCGGAAGTCACATCGGCTGACGCATATCCGGCAGCACACTTCCTGTGTTGCCCTGGTGATCGCCTGCATGCGTTCCAACCAGGTGCCTGTGCGTTTCAGCTTGATCCAGCCCTACAAATAGCGGTCCCAGGTCGCCTGTGCTGCCCCTTCTAACGATGACCTAAACAATATATACAGACACAACACATAAGTAATGACATATAAACAAATTAGTTCCACTGTATTAATATAACCATTAATTATATTATACATTAGTAAAGCAATGCCAGAATAAACAGAAAAAAATCAGTACATTAAATGGAGCATATTAATTCAATGTGTTCCAATTAATTTTCTCATTGAGACCTGCTGGTCTGCAGGTCCCCAGTCGCACTATCCACCTTGATTCCTTAATAAGTAGAGACTTAGCTCTATCCCCGTCCCTGAGAGAAAGGGGTACATGATCTATCATAAAATATCTAATAGATTCCTGTGGATGTTTATGTTTTGACACTAAATGTCAACCTCAATGCTGATCTGTGAGCATTCATGCATTCCTTGAATTCACGTGTGACCTGTCCCACATAGTACAAACCACAGGGACAGACCACGATGTATACCACGTGTGTTGTATTACACGTGGGGACATACCTGATATCAAAACATTTATCCAGATGAGGATGTCTAAACTTCCTACACGGCACAATGAATTTACAAGTGGTGCAGTCATTGCAGCTATAGCACCCCAGTGGTTTTCTATACACATTTGCCAGTACTGGTTCATTACGTCCAGAAATATCAGAATATACCAGCCTATCTCTCAAGTTGGTGCCCCGTCTGAAGGCAGCTACCGGTCTTAATGACTTAAACATACAGTAGGTAATTCATTATCAGTGCACACAATCGGGAATAAGGCCTTAGACGCTCTTTTAATAATCGGACTTGCAGTAGTAAAATTGCTACTCCATGGGAGAATATTACCAACCTCCCTTTGCGTGGACATAAGCAGTTGCTCCCTGGGCATTCTAAGTACCTTCTCCTTCTAAATCAGTAGGAAATTTAAATCATAGCCCCTACTATAAAATGTATCTATGATTTTATCCAACTCCTGTGGTACATTGGATGGAACACTAGTAATACGTGCCACTCTTATCATCTGGGAGAGCGTTAGCCCTCTCTTTAATCCCTCTGGATGGTGGCTACTGGACATTAACAGTGTGTTCCTATCCGTTGGTTTGCAATACACCCATGTTTCCAATCTGCGATCCAACACTGAGATATGCACATCTAAGAAATTAGCCTTAAGTGTACTACATATGAAGGTAAATTTGATGGGTGAATCCAAAGAGTTGATATGTCTAATCATACTCTCAAATGCTAAAGTGCCTCCTGACCACAACATAAATACATCGTCGATGTATCTCTTAAACAGTAATATATTACCCATTCTCTCAGGAACGTCAAAGAACATCTTGGTTTCTTGTTCGAACATGTAAACATTCGCATATCTGGGAGCCACTGGAGACCCCATGGCACAACCCTGCTTCTGCAAGTAAAACATGCTATCGAACAAAAAATAGTTGCGCTTTAAGGTCAATTACAAAAAAAATAGGAACAAATCATGATCGAACATCGACATGGGTACATTGTGTTCAATAAATTGTTTCATCGCCTGCATCCCCCCTCATGCATTATAAACTGCAAATGTCTAAACAACACAAAAGCGTTCCCCCCGGCACTGGCCCATACCCTTTCAATATATTCAAAAATGTCAAAGTGTCCTTCAAGAAAGACTCCTGTCTACCTAAGCAGGGTTGGAGTATACAGTCCAACAACTGGGAGATAGGGGAAAACAATGAGTCCCGGGCAGAAATTATAGGCCTACCACGCGGCCTTTCACAGTTCTTATGTAACTTGGGTAATGTAGACAATACCGGTACTTTTGGATATGGTGTATGCAGAGCCTCCGAGCATTTCTAAATGATCTTCTTGCTGTCCAGTGCTGCTTTCACAATATCTGTCAGTTCCTTTTGATACTGATTAGTAGGATCACACTGCAATCGCAAATACACATTATTGTCTGGCAATTGGGACACAATCTAGGAGTGATAGTCACCAAAATTTTGGATGACTATCGCTCCACCCTTATCCGCAGGGCATATAATGATGTCATCATAGGACTCCAGTTGTTTTAGGGCCCGTCTCTCACTCCTTGTTAGGTTGCAGCGAATCTTATATGGTGTACTAGTGTAGCACACATATACACGCAATAGAGATGTATGCCTTATTGCATGTGTGGAGGTCTGAGAGGCATGCATGGGGAATGTGGGGTGTCTTTAAGCATGTACTGTAGATGGAGCTGGAGGTATGTAGTGAGGTCTGAATTAGAGATATGTGCCTGGACATTTTTTTGGTTTTGTTTTTGTTTTGTTTTTTGTTTTTTTATCTGAAGAAATGTTATTAAAGAAGGTTTTCAATACAGAACATATGTAACACATTAGATACAAACAAAGACAATATCATAGTAGTAGTAAGTCTGTAAACTGAAATACAGAATAACAGTATTAGAAAGCATATATAAGGAACAAAAGTTAAGAGAACATAGAAGAAAGAAAGAGAGAAAAAAGAAAATGGGGGAGATGATGCCAGGCAATATTTCAGTTAAAATTCAGAGAGCTCATGTATATGTAAAACATAAACTACAGTAAACAGCGGACAGATAATTAGAAAAGTGTAAAAGGCTCATGTAAATGATCTATCCTGTAACGCTCAGTACCTCCAGGGCCATGGAAAAAAGGGCTCGCCCCGAGTGTCTCAAATATTCACAGAAACAGAAAAATAAAACATTCACATAATACCAAGTCAGGGTGTTTTGGGGAGCAATAAAGGAGGAATAATAGTCAGACCAAGAGGGGATTGTGGGGCTAAGGAATATTTAAAACTCATAGTTTCCATTTTGAACTTGCGCTAAATCGAAGCTATAATTTTGGGCAAATGCGGTGGATTTGTTATTTTCCAATATTGAGCAAGGGCATCTCTAGTGGCTATAAGAACGTGTCCTATAATGTAAGTGTGTTCAGAGGGTACAGAGGGAGGGAAATAATGTAAAAAAAAAATCTCAGGGCGAGGAGGAAGGAGCACCTTTGTAACCTTTTCAATCAGACCAAAAACGTCCGTCCAAAGCGGCCTAATAATCGGGCATGACCAAAATATATGTATTAAGGTACCGTCTAACCCACATTGTCTCCAACAGAATTTAGAGGAATCAGGCTAGATCCTACGAAGCTTATCTGGTGTGTGACAGAGGCCATGTATTAGCTTAAACATCATTTCAGAGTGGTTAATGCATCTAGACATTTTAAAAATATAAAAAAAAAATCTTATTCTGTTCATGATCCATCAGAGGAATATTAAATTCTGTCTCCCAACGCACTTGGATATGAAGTTTCAAATCATCGTGCGGAGAGAGGAGAGTTATATACCACTGGGATATACCGCCTTTGTGACTCATGGAGGAAAACTTAGTTAATATACAGTATATGGAGGGGGAGAAGGAGAAGAGAAAGGATCAGGTATGGTTGTCATTATCCAATGTTGAATGCGTAGATACTTATAAAAGTCCTTTGACGGCATCGAGTGTTGGGATTGTAGCTGTTGAAAAGTTTTAAACCTTGAATTATCATATAGGTCCTTGATCAGTCGAATGCCAAGCTCCCGCCAGTTCTGTAAAGCAAAATCCAGAAGCAGTTTTGAAACCGCAAAAAGGGATAAATGTGAAGAGGGCAGAGGGCATTCACCCAGAGTAGCGACCAATCTGTCTCAGACTGTAAGAGAATTAGCTACACTCCTCATAATTTTAGCAGAGGGGGGTCTATGTGAAGGTTTGACCCAGATCAGATCTGGTAGAGGAAAGTCAGAGCACATATGACTTTCAATATCTACCCAGGGTTTCATAGAATCTGCCTGAAGCCAGTCCTTCAACTGATCAAGGAGACACACATGTTGATAAAGTTCAAGGTTAGGGAAAGCAAGACCACCGCTACCTTTGGATCTAAACATGCGGGTTCTAGCTATCCTGGGTTTTTACCCTTCTAAATGAAAGTTGACATGACAGAGTAAAATTTGTTAAGTAGAGTAAGCGAGACTAAATAAGGTATGGCTATAAACAAATAAAGAATTTTAGGAAGGAGCATCATTTTAATCGAAGAAAGTCTTCCCAACCAGGAAATTTCATAATTTGTCCACTGTTTAGTGAGAGCTTTGAACTGGTCTAAGAGAGGGAGGTAGTTACAATCAACTGCGGAATGAGAACTGGAGGGGATCCTAATCCCTAAATATTGAAGAGAAGAGTCTTGTAAAGCATAATTATATTTAGATTGTAGGGATTGGAGGGGAACAATATCAATATCGAAGGCTAGTACCCCTGTCTTGGCCGCGTTCAATTTGTAGTAGGAGACTTCGGAATAAACTTGAATATCATGAATAGCTGGGAGAGAGGACTCAGGCTTAGTTACAAACAATAGGACGTCATCTGCAAACAAGCAAATCTTATGATGCATAGGGCCTATGTGAACTCCACTGACTAGGGGAGAAGACCTAATTTTTTCTGCCAGAGGTTCTATCACTAGGACAAAAATTAATGGCGAAAGTGGACATCCCTGGCGAGTGCCGTTGGTGATAGGGAAAAGATCGGACAAAAACCCATTACTAAACACACGCGCTGTGGGCTGTGTGTGTAAACGGAGAAAATTTTGTAAGACTAGACCCGAGAACCCAAACCTGGCAAGAACTTCGGACATATATAGCCAATGAATCCTGTCAAAAGCGTTCTCCGTGTCAAGAGAAAGCCGTAGCAGGGGCTCTCGAAGCGCGGAGTGAGCTTCTAGAAGAGAGAAGACTCTCCTAGCATTATCTGGAGCTTGACGACCTATAGTGAAACCCACCTGGTCCTGATTTATTAAAGTGGGAATCAGCGGGTTCAATCTATTTGCAATCAGTTTGGCATACAGTTTAATATCTGTGTTTAAAAGTGCTATGGGTCTATATTTTTTGCAGAGAGACGGGTTCTTGCCAGGTTTGAGAATTGTGATCATCTGCGCCTCTAACATTTCTCCAGGAAAAGGATTTGTGGAGGCATCATGGGGGGTAATTCCAAGTTGATCGCAGCAGGATTTTTGATAGTAATTTGGCAATTGGGCATGTGCAGAGAGAGTTAGATTTGGGTGGGTTATTTTATTTCTGTGCAGGGTAAATACTGGCTGCTTTATTTTTACACTGGAATTTAGATTGCAGATTGAACTCACCACACCCAAATCTAACTCTCTCTGCAAATGTTATATCTGCCCCCCTGCAGTGCACATGGTTTTGCCAAACTGCTAAAAAATTTCCTGCTGCGATCAACTTGGAATTACCCCAATTGTACAGATTAAGAAGAAGTGGGGAGAGCGAATCTTGAAAAGTAATATAAAAGAGATTGATAAACCCATCTGGGCCGGGGGCTTTGTCCCTTTTGAGGGCTTTCAGAGATGCACGAATTTCATCCTCAGTCCAGGGAGTACAAAGCGCGGAGGCGTCATCGGGGGAGATGGAAGGTAAATTAATGGAATCTAGGAAGGACCGTATAAGGTTGAGGGGGTTGAGAGGGTCATGTTTAAGGTTATATAACTTCCTATAGTATGAGGCAAATTGGTTTGCAATAGCCTTAGGGTTCAGGGACAGCGATCCATATGGGTTAGTCAAGTTTTTAATTCTATTAATAATATTTTTCCCTCTAAGTTTCCACGCCAATAGTTTACCAGCTCTGTTACCCAGTGTGTAATATTTTTGGTTTAAGGTAGAGATTGCACTTTGGACGTGTGAAAGGTACAGACTATTAAGTTTCCTCCTTGCTTCAGTCAGGGACGCAAGTATGGAATCATCCGTGGGGTATTGTTTATGTTTATTTTCTAAAGTCATCACCACCAACTCATAAGCTAATTGGACTTCCCGGTCACGGCGCGCTATACGAGCCGTAGCATGGATAGCGGCTCCTCTCATGACTGCCTTAAGGGCACACCAGTGATTGGAAATAGAGGTATCGGCAAGATTATTGCTTTCCAGATATGATGACAGGGCCTCTCGTAGTATAGAGGCTCTGTCCTAATCTCTCAAAATATAGTCCCTCAACCTCCAAGGGCGAGGAGGGGAATTAGTCGGTTTGTATGACCAGGACCAAATTAAAGGTGCATGGTCGGACCACGAGAACGACAATATTTTAACGGAAGTAATTGATTGCAATGTCCATTTATCTGTAAGGAGTAAATTGATCCTAGAATAGGATCTGTGTACTGCCGAATAAAACATGTAGTCTCTGGCACCAATATTCATAACTCTCCAAGCGTCGTATAGATCAAATTCTGTCAGTAAGTGTGAAAAAGAGGAGGCTAAAGATTTGGCTGCATTGGCTGCATCAAGTTTCAAAGATTTGTCTAAATGAGGTTCAGGAGCCAAATTAAAATCACCCATAAGAAAAGTCCAGGGTTGATTGGAATTAGGGGCATAGAGGGAGAACAAAGTAACATATCTAGTTTGCAACTTCCCCACTAGAATCAGAAACCTACCATTGCAGTCTATCCACCTGCTCTTCAATTGAAAAGGACACGATTTATGGAATACAGTAGTATAGCGACTCCATTTCTTTTAAACGGTCCACAAGAGATACTGTATTTTGAACTGGGTAATTGGTAATATTGGAAAACTGTGGGGGAGAGTGCAATGGAAAGTGTGATTCCTGTATAGCCACCACATCCGCCTTTTGGTCAGCAAAGTATTTCAAAGCCAAACACCTCTTACGGGGTGAGTTGATCCCTTTGACATTAAGACTTAAAAACGTGGCCATGGGGGGAGGTATGACAGAGTGGTACAGAGCACAGCAGAAAACATCAGTAGCAATTGTGTCAAAGTACAATAAACATCTACATAGCTCTTCAAAATAAAAGGATCAGAAAGGAACATCAAAAAAGGAAATGAAACAAAAAGCAAAACAGGGGAAAAAAAGAAATAGCATCCATATAGGAGCTAGAGACACTGTCACACGAGTACCGTGATGGGCAGATACGGGTGGGCGGCGTGTTGGCCAAAAATACTCACCACCACTTCCAAACCAGAGCATGGCTAGCAGCTAGTAATTACAGAAAAAAAAGTAAGGTCATCCTAAAATGAAGGGAAGGGGACAGTAGCTATGCAATAAAAATAAGAAGCAATAACGATTCTATCTCGGCATAAACGTAGCGAGAACATTGGGTATATAGAGTAAATAACAAAGCCTATAAGGCAATAACCATTCAAACACAGGTAAACTTAGAGAAAGAAAAAGCTAAATAATAGCTATCCTATGAGCATTACAGAGCAAGCTTCAACCCGGTACCAATGTCCACTCTGGGGCGATTCGTTTCGGTGATGTAGCGGGGGGAGTGGGTTGCATATCAAGAGGGATGTCCCATTTTTTCAGGATTGTAGGCCCATCTTCAGGGGTGTTAATAATAGTAGTAATACCATTACGCAGTACTATCAGCTTAGTAGGGAATCCCCATTTATATTGGACCATAGCTTTCCTTAAGGCTGACGTAATAGCGTTAAATGAATGTCTTTTGGCTAGAGTTGCTGGGGACAGATCCGGGAAAAGTTGAAGAGAATTTAGGCAGGTCGCCGTAGGCAAGGAAGGCATTGCTGCACGCAAGATCTTCTCTTTAATGTGGAAGACATGGACTCTGAGAAGGGTATAACGTGAGGCTTGAGCAGGTGTTTGTCTCGATTTCAGAAGTCTATGGATCCTGTCGATCAAAAGATCAGATAGGGAAGCATCCGGCAACAGTTTTTGAAAGAGATCGGTGGCATATTCATATAGGTCAGCATTAAAGACAGCATCAGGGATGCCTCTTATTTTAATATTGTTTCTACGTGAACGATCCTCTAAATCCATAGTTTTCTTGCGGATGTAGGTGACTTCCTCCAGGAAAGAGTCGTGTGCGGTGATTAGATCATTGTGCGATGCGACCAGCTCCTCCATCTTCATCTGCTCAATATGGTCCTTCCTGTTACCAATTTCAGAGATGTCAGAGCGAAGAGTTTGGATGTTTGATTTAAGCTCGGCCAAAATATCAGACTTGAATGAGGCTAACATGGAGTGGATAGAACGTAGCGTAACTGGGCCATCCAGTGAATCCATATCAACTTGTGTGACCTTAGCTTGAGTCTGGCCAGACGAGGGAAGGGAGGAGCGGGGTTTATTACCAGAGGAGGAGGGTCCAAAGAAATTTACTTGCGCAGCAGATTTAGACCCCTTCGTTTTTTTCGGAGGCATGTCGATATGACCAAGGGAGGATTAGTAGATTATATAGATGAGTGAAGGATGACCGTAACAAATGATTACTCAGGCAGGAAGCGACGGTGAGGTAGACATGGTGTTAGAAGGACACATCCTCACAGTGAAGCTGCATCATAGGCACTGCACTTATCAGTAATGGCCACAAGGCGGTGCCATCCAAGAAGTCCAGATAGTATGTATAAGAACAAAGTGGGGGTGCAAGTATTATGACCAGCTCCACACCTCAAAACTCCCAGCTCGGACCAGCCAGCAGCCAGGGTCTGCAGTGTGAAGGCTTATGGATATCTGGGGAGACACCGTGGAGTGTGAGATCTGTAAGCTGACAAGCTGACAAGGGCTGCTGCCCCCTACCTTAATGGAGTACAGGAGATGCGGGTGTGTCACAAATCACTGGCATCAGACGCCCGTGCCGCCCTCCGGTAAATCAGGGCCTCCTGCAGTATGGTCCTGTAGCTTGTAAGAGCGCTCTTCCAGCACTGGAAGGCCGGAGCGTGAGGGGTGTATATGGCCGCCGTCCGGAGCGGAGAGGGTCCAGCCATCACTGCAGCATCTGAGCAGTCAGGGCCGGGTGACCACAAGGCTGCCAGTCAGTAGGTGGGAGCACTAGGTTGCATCAGAAGAGGCAGCGGTGGGGAGCCGTCGCCACAATTAGAGAAACAGGAGCCCCCGGTCAGCGTCTCTGGAGGCCCGTCCCCGGAGGACTCCAAACTCGAGGCCGCGGCTTCTGGAACTAGGGTAGGCCGCAATCCGCAGGACCTCCAGGAGTACTCCCCCATTCCGCGGACCGTACCTGGCAGCAGCTGTGAGGATCAGCCAGGTGAGGGGAAGCAGGAGACAGGGGTGTAGCTGCCCAGAAGCAGGGATTTGGGGAAGAAAAAAAGAAGTTTGAGCAGGAGCTCTGGAACAGCACTTCTACTTCCCTCAGCAGTCAGGCCACGCCCCTTGTTTTTTTTTTCTTTCATGTTTTGGATTTGGATTGGTTTCACAAAAACTGCCCTTGTGTGTTTTGGCTTTGGTTTTGATTCTAATTTTTTTTAAATCATAAAAACAGCTAGAAACAGAGAATTTGGGCCTGTTTTGTTCCTAACTTCCTACAGTATTATTAGCCTCAATAACATTCATTTCCACTAATTTCCAGTCTATTTTGAACACCTCACAGCTCACAATATGTGGGGTTATTCTGACCCGATCACACGCTGCAGTTAATGGCAGTGGTGCAATCGGGTCAGAACTGCGCATGCATCGGCGCCGCAGTGCGCTGGCACAAAACAGCGGCGTTAGGCTGCCATTTCATGGGCATGGTCCGGCCAATGCAGGCGTGGCCGGACCATGTGGGGGCGGACTGCAGCGGCTGCGTGATGTATCCCATTTAAATACAGTATTGCTTTGTTGACTTTACATACCCTGTACCCTGTACGCCATTGGTCATCGGCCTTAGCTGATGATGTTGACGGAATTGCATTGTTGTCATGACTAGTGGTAGCAGCTTCAGTACTAGTAGTAGGAAGTGGTTCCTGATCTTTCAATTGTTTGTCCTCCATAATAATTCCACACTGAGGTTGACTTCACCAACAGCGTCATACAAATGAGTCAGAAATGTATATAATAATTACACACTGCATTTGACTTCACCGACAGCGTCGCACGATACGTGTATAAGTAGGAAATAACGTCGCACGATACGTGTATAAGTAGGAAATAATATGCTGCGGTCTGACCAGCAGTCTCACAGTACTTATGAAAATAAAATAAAAATTGTATAGTACACTGGGGTAAAGCACAAACAAAATATATATATATATATATATATATATATATATATATTATATATATATATATATATATATATATATATATATAAAATAAGAATTTACTCACCGGTAATTCTATTTCTCGTAGTCCGTAGTGGATGCTGGGTACTCCGTAAGGACCATGGGGAATAGCGGGCTCCGCAGGAGACTGGGCACTCTAAAAGAAAGATTAGGTACTATCTGGTGTGCACTGGCTCCTCCCTCTATGCCCCTCCTCCAGACCTCAGTTAGGGAAACTGTGCCCGGAAGAGCTGACATTACTAGGAAAGGATTTGGAATCCAGGGTAAGACTCATACCAGCCACACCAATCACACCGTACAACTTGTGATAACTATACCCAGTTAACAGTATGAAACAACAAATGAGCCTCAGTAACAGATGGCTCATAACAAAAACCCTTTAGTTAAGCAATAACTATATACATGTATTGCAGAGTGTCCGCACGTGGGACGGGCTCCCAGCATCCACTACGGACTACGAGAAATAGAATTATCGGTGAGTAAATTCTTATTTTCTCTGACGTCCTAGTGGATGCTGGGTACTCCGTAAGGACCATGGGGATTATACCAAAGCTCCCAAATGGGCGGGAGAGTGCGGATGACTCTGCAGCACCGAATGAGCAAACTCAAGGTCCTCCTCAGCCAGGGTATCAAACTTGTAAAACTTTGCAAAAGTGTTTGAACCCGACCAAGTAGCAGCTCGGCAAAGTTGTAAAGCCGAGACCCCTCGGGCAGCCGCCCACGAAGAGCCCCCTTCCTCGTGGAATGGGCTTTTTCAGATTTAGGATGCGGCAGTCCAGCCGCAGAATGTGCAAGTTGAATCGTGCTACAGATCCAGCGAGCAATAGTCTGCTTTGAAGCAGGAGCACCCAGCTTGTTGGGTGCATGCAGGATAAATAGCGAGTCAGTTTTCCTGACTCTAGCCATCCTGGAAACATAGATTTTCAGGGCCCTGACTACGTCCAGCAACTTGGAATCCTCCAAGTCCCGAGTAGCCGCAGGCACCACAATAGGTTGGTTCAAATGAAACGCTGATACCACCTTAGGAAGAAATTGGGGACGAGTCCTCAATTTCGCCCTATCCATATGGAAAATCAGATAAGGGCGTTTACATGACAAAGCCGCCAATTCTGACACACGCCTGGCCGAAGCCAAGACCAACAGCATGACCACTTTCCACGTGAGATATTTTAGCTCCACGGTTTTAAGTGGCTCAAACCAATGCGACTTTAGGAAATCCAACACCACGTTGAGATCCCAAGGTGCCACAGGAGGCACAAAAGGGGGCTGAATATGCAGCACTCCTTTAACAAATGTCTGAACTTCAGACAGTGAAGCCAGTTCTTTTTGAAAGAAAATCGACAGAGCCGAAATCTGGACCTTAATGGAACACAATTTGAGGCCCATAGTCACCCCTGACTGTAGGAAGTGCAGAAATCGACCCAGCTGAAATTCCTCCGTTGGGGCCTTCCTGGCCTGACACCAAGCAACATATTTCCGCCATATGCGGTGATAATGTTTTGCGGTCACATCCTTCCTAGCTTTAATCAGCGTAGGAATGACTTCCTCCGGAATGCCCTTTTCCTTTAGGATCCGGTGTTCAACCGCCATGCCGTCAAACGCAGCCACGGTAAGTCTTGGAACCGACAGGGCCCCTGCTGCAGCAGGTCCTGTCTGAGCGGCAGAGGCCATGGGTCCTCTGAAATAATTTCTTGAAGTTCTGGGTACCAAGCTCTTCTTGGCCAATCCGGAACAATGAGTATAGTTCTTACTCCTCTCCTTATTATCCTCAGTACCTTGGGTATGAGAGGAAGAGGAGGGAACACATAAACCGACTGGTACACCCACGGTGTCACTAGAGCGTCCACAGCTATCGCCTGAGGGTCCCTTGACCTGGCGCAATATCTTTTTTGCTGAGGAAGTCTGCTTCCCAGTTGTCCACTCCCAGAATGAACACTGCTGACAGTGCTATCACGTGATTTTCCGCCCATCGAAGAATCCTTGTGGCTTCTGCCATTGCCACCCTGCTTCTTGTGCCGCCCTGGCGGTTTACATGGGCGACCGCTGTGATGTTGTCTGACTGAATCAGAACCGGTTGGTTTTGAAGCAGGGGTTCTGCTTGACTCAGGGCTTTGTAAATGGCCCTTAGTTCCAGAATATTTATGTGTAGGGAAGTTTCCTGACTCGACCATTGTCCTTGGAAGTATCTTCCCTGGGTGACTGCCCCCCAACCTCGGAGGCTTGCATCCGTGGTCACCAGGACCCAGTCCTGTATGCCGAATCTGCGGCCTTCGAGAAGGTGCACACTCTGCAGCCACCACAGCAGAGACACCCTGGCCCTCGGGGACAGGGCGATCAATCGATGCATCTGAAGATGCGATCCGGACCACTTGTCTAACAGATCCCACTGAAAGGTCCTCGCATGGAACCTGCCGAAGGGAATTGCTTCGTAAGAAGCTACCATCTTTCCCAGGACTCGCGTGCAGTGATGCAACGAAACCTGCTTTGGTTTCAGGAGGTCCCTGACCAGAGATGATAATACCTGGGCCTTCTCCTCCGGGAGAAACACTTTCTTCTGTTCTGTGTCCAGAATCATGCCCAAGAACAGCAGACGCATCGCAGGAATCAGCTGTGACTTAGGGATATTTAGAATCCAGCCGTGCTGAAGTAGCACATCCTGAGATAGTGCTACGCTGACTAGCAACTGCTCTTTGGACCTCGCCTTTATAAGGAGATCGTCCAAGTACGGGATAATTATAACTCCCTTCCCACGAAGGAGTATCATAATTTCGTCCATTACCTTGGTAAACACCCGCGGTGCCGTGGACAGACCAAACGGCAACGTCTGGAATTGGTAATGGCAGTCCTGTACCACAAACCTGAGGTACTCCTGGTGAGGTGGGTAAATGGGGACATGCAGGTATGCATCCTTGATGTCCAGCGACACCATAAAATCCCCCTCTTCCAGGCTTGCAATAACCGCCCTGAGCGATTCCATCTTGAACTTGAACTTCCTTATATAAGTGTTCAAAGCTTTCAAATTTAGAATGGGTCTCACCGAACCGTCTGGTTTCGGTACCACAAACATTGTGGAATAGTAACCCCGTCCCTGTTGAAGGAGGGGTACTTTGATTATCACCTGCTGAAGGTACAGCTTGTGAATAGTCGCCATTTCTCTGGGAGCAGCTGGCAAGGCTGATTTGAGGTAACGTCGAGGGGGAGTAGCCTCGAGCTCCAGCTTGTATCCCTGAGATACCACTTGCAGAACCCAGGGATCCACCTGTGAGCGAACCCACTGGTCGCTGAAGTTCCGGAGACGCGCCCCCACCGCACCTGGCTCCGTCTGTGGAGCCCCAGCGTCATGCGGTGGACTTAGTAGAAGCAGGGGAGGATTTTTGTTCCTGGGAACTGGCTGTCTGGTGCAGATTTTTCCCTCTCCCCCTGCCTCTGGGCAGAAAGGAAGCGCCTTTGATCCGCTTGCCTTTCTGAGGCCGAAAGGACTGTACCTGATAGTATGGTGCTTTCTTAGGTTGTGAGGGAGCCTGAGGTAAAAAAGTCGATTTCCCAGCTGTTGCTGTGGATACGAGGTCCGAGAGATCATCCCCAAACAATTCCTCACCCTTATAAGGCAAAACCTCCATGTGCCTTTTAGAATCAGCATCACCTGTCCACTGCCGGGTCCATAATACCCTCCTGGCAGAAATGGACATTGCATTAATTCTAGATGCCAGCCGGCAAATATCCCTCTGTGCCTCCCTCATATATAAGACGACGTCTTTAATATGCTCTATGGTTAGCAAAATAGTATCCCTGTCGAGGGTATCAATATTATCTGACAGGGTATCAGACCACGCTGCAGCAGCACTACATATCCATGCTGAAGCAATTGCAGGTCTCAGTATAGTACCTGAGTGTGTATATACAGACTTCAGGATAGCCTCCTGCTTTCTATCAGCAGGCTCCTTTAAGGTGGCCGTATCCTGAGACGGCAGTGCCACCTTTTTTGACAAGCGTGTGAGCGCCTTATCCACCCTAGGGGATGTCTCCCAACGTGACCTGTCCTCTGGCGGGAAAGGGTACGCCATCAGTAACTTTTTAGAAATTACCAGTTTCTTATCGGGGGAACCCCACGCTTCTTCACACACTTCATTCAACTCATCTGATGGGGGAAAGACACTGGCTGCTTTTTCTCCCCAAACATAATACCCTTTTTAGTGGTACCTGGGTTAATGTCAGAAATGTGTAACACATTTTTCATTGCCGTAATCATGCAACGGATGCCCCTTGTGGATTGTGTATATGTCTAATCCTCGTCGACACTGGAGTCAGACTCTGTGTCGACATCTGTGTCTGCCATCTGAGGTAGCGGGCGTTTGTGAGCCCCTGATGGTCTTTGAGACGCCTGGGCAGGTACGGGCTGAGAAGCCGGCTGTTCCACGGCTGTTACGTCATCCAGCCTTTTATGTAAGGAGTTGACACTGTCGGTTAATACCTTCCACATATCCACCCACTCTGGTGTCGGCCCCGCAGGGGGTGACATCACACTTATCGGCACCTGCTCCGCCTCCACGTAAGCCTCCTCATCAAACATGTCGACACAGCCGTACCGACACACCGCACACACACAGGGAATGCTCTGATCGAGGACAGGACCCCACAAAGTCCTTTGGGGAGACAGAGAGAGAGTATGCCAGTACACACCACAGCGCTATTTAATCAGGGATTTACACTAACACAAAGTGATTTATCCCTATAGCTACTTTACATATACAGTTTGCACCTAAATTTAGTGCCCCCCCTCTCTTTTTTACCCTTTGAGCCTGGAAACTGCAGGGGAGAGCCTGGGGAGCTGTCTTCCAGCGGAGCTGTGAAGAGGAAATGGCGCCAGTGTGCTGAGGGAGATAGCCCCACCCCTTTCTCGGCGGACTTCTCCCGCTCTTATATTTATATTATGGCAGGGGATTTTTGCACATATATAGTTTTTTAGACTATATTATGTGCTGTTTGCCAATGTAAGGTACTCTAATTGCAGCCCAGGGCGCCCCCCCCCCCCCCAGCGCCCTGCACCCATCAGTGACCGGAGTATGTGGTGTGCATAGGGAGCAATGGCGCACAGCTGCAGTGCTGTGCGCTACCTTAATGAAGACCGAAGTCTTCAGCCGCCGAATTTCAGGAAGTTCTTCTTGCTTCTGGCTCTGAAAGGGGGACGGCGGCGCGGCTCCGGGACCAGACGACCGAGGCTGGGCCTGTGTTCGATCCCTCTGGAGCTAATGGTGTCCAGTAGCCTAAGAAGCCCAAGCTAGCTGCAAGCAGGTAGGTTCGCTTCTCTCCCCTTAGTCCCTCGTAGCAGTGAGTCTGTTGCCAGCAGATCTCACTGAAAATAAAAAACCTAACAAATACTTTCTTTACTAGAAGCTCAGGAGAGCCCCTAGTGTGCAACCAGCTCGGGCCGGGCACAGATTCTAACTGAGGTCTGGAGGAGGGGCATAGAGGGAGGAGCCAGTGCAACCAGATAGTACCTAATCTTTCTTTTAGAGTGCCCAGTCTCCTGCGGAGCCCGCTATTCCCCATGGTCCTTACGGAGTACCCAGCATCCACTAGGACGTCAGAGAAATATATATTATAATTTTAGGCAGAGCCCCTGGATGGATGGACAGATTACTCCTTTCAGATACATCAGAAAGAGCAGCCCAGGACTTATACAGCAGACAGGCACCCCTGGACTGATATAGCAGACTTAGCAGCACCCCTGGACTGATACAGCAGATGTAGCAGCAACCCAGGACTGATATGGCAGACAGGGCACCCCTGGACTGATATGGCAGACAGTGCACCCCAGGACTTATACAACAGACACAGTGCCCCTGGATTGTACCAGAAGACTTAGCAGCTCCCCTGGACTGATATGGCAGACATGGAACCCCTGGACTGATATGGCAGACATGACACCCCAGGACTTATACAGCAGACAGGGTACCCATGGACTGATATGGCAGACATGGCACCCCAGGACTTTAACAGCAGACAGGATACCTGTGGACTTATATAGCAGACTTAGTAGCACCCCTGGAATGATATGGCAGACAGGGCACCACTGGACTGATATGGCAGACAGGGCACCCCTGGACTGATATAGCAGACAGGGCACCCCTGGACTGATATGGCAGACAGGGCACCCCAGGACTTATACAGAAGACAGGACACCCCTGGACTAATATGGTAGACAGGGCATCCATGGACTTATAAAGCAGACAGGGTACCCCAAGACTGATATGGCAGACAGGGCACCCCAGGACTTTAACAGCAGACAGGATACCTGTGGACTTATATAGCAGACTTAGTAGCACCCCTGGAATGATATGGCAGACAGGGCACCACTGGACTGACACAGCAGACAGGGTACCCCTGAACTGATATGGCAGACAGGGCACCCCTGGACTGATATAGCAGACAGGGCACCCCTGGACTTAAAAAGCAGACAGGGTACCCCTGGACTGATATGGCAGACAGGCAGGGCCGTCTTTTCGTATGGGCTCACTGGGCTCTTGCCCAGGGGCCCCATAAGTATAATGGACCTATGCTGATAGCTGAGGGTCCCCTCTTTCCAGGGGTGCCAGATTTTTGAAAATCGGCCCTGGGGAACCGGAGATATCTGACATTAAAGCAGGGGTCCCCATCCAAGCCTGTTAATTGCTCTTCCCAGCCTGATATCTTGGGTTTTGTCTGACTTAGATTTTTTATGAGGGTATAATCCTAAAGCTGTGACTCTCCCCTTTTGTTGGAAACTGGCAGCTTGTCTCTACTATGGTCCCTGCTCCAGCTCCACACGCCTAATATGCAGTTTTAGATTTTCGTTGGTGAATTGCTCTGGCTTCTGAACTCTGATCCCCAAGTCCCCAGACCCTCCTGGAAGGTGGAACTCTATTTTTTTTTTATCCCATTCAAAGCTAAGAAATATATTTTCAGGAACTTGAGATCTCTGCAGTCAAGTAAGCTGCGCTCCCACTGGAAAATGATAAATATTAAGCCCACTCCACTATCCACCCATCCCTTATGTATTAAACACCCTGGAAGTCATGTACCATGGCTTCTTCATTCAACCCAATGCCCCCTTCTACAGTTTAGCCCCATCTGTGCAGTAAAGGAGTAATTAGCAGAAATTACTGCTCCAGGTCCTACATGCTGAGTGGAAGATAGAACACCCCCTACTGCCCGCGGGACATCAAAGTTGCCGCTGATAGCACCCCCCCCACCCCCCACCCCTACCACTGGAGGATGAGTAGGGGGCCCAGTGCATTGCTGTGCACAGGGGCCTACACTGCTGTTAAGACTGCCCTGCAGACAGGGCACCCCAGGACTTATACAGAAGACAGGACACCCCTGGACTAATATGGTATACAGGGCATCCATGGACTTATAAAGCAGACAGGGTACCCCAAGACTGATATGGCAGACAGGGCACCCCTGGACTTATACAGAAGACAGGACACCCCTGGACTAATATGGTAGACAGGGCATCCATGGACTTATAAAGCAGACAGGGTATCCCAAGACTGATATGGCAGACAGGGCACCCCTGGACTGATATGGCAGACAGGGCACCCTAAGAACTATCAAAATATCAAGCCTGCCAAATAATTGACAGACTAATTGGGCACTGGCTGCTCTGGTAAGGTGGACTCTGTTCGTTGTAAATAAAGCTTACAACCAGCTGCCGCTATACATTAGGGATCACTCTATCCCTTACTGAAAGAATACAAACACCAAATCAATGTACAGCGCTGCTGATTGAAGCTCTCAACACTGGTTATAAATTAAAAAACCACATACATTTATTATAACAATACACCACAAACAATACACACAGCCGGTGTAGTCTAATCACAGTTTAAATTTAAAAATATGCATATATAATGTGAAATACACCCTGACATACTACTTAAAATTATGTTCACTTCTCAGATCACTTGATATAAATGTTGTGCCAAGCCGAAACACTATATTCAGAAGATTATAGTAGGTGTCCTCATTTAGACAGTTCTTGCCACAACAACTATAATGGAATTGTCTCGTTTTCCAAAATAACCAATCTCACTTTAAATTGCAGGATAATATGACCATCCGGTCTCAATTTCATTTAGCGGATGATGGTATGACCGCAGCAATATTACTTTAATGGTCAGATTCAAGCCACTATGGACTCATTACAGGCAAAGTTCGGCTGATATAAAGAGAATTTCCTAGAGACAAGCTGTATTGACTGTATTGTATGGGTTCCAATTAACACGAAAAATTGCTGGTCTCATATAAACATAGCACTGATACAGTGTGGTAGAAATAAATGTATGTGTATGCACATTTGAAATAAATACAAGAAAATATATAAAGGGAAAAACACATCCAGCTTTGTTTTTAAATCTTTATTCACATATCATTTATTTTCTGTCACCTTTAATTTCTTTTTTCTTAGAATTTTAATATTTTGCTCTATCTTTAATAAAGGACAATTAAGTCCCATAAAAATGCAAAAAAATCTCAAATATCAATTTAGGTCATTTGGCATTGAAGCCTTTCTTTAATATTACTGTTGTGGATATACATTTTTGACAATAACAACTATATAAAAACTAGTGATGAGCGGGTTCGGTTCCTCGGAAACCGAACCCCCCCGAACTTCACCCATTTTACACGGGTCCGAGGCATACTCGGATTCTCCTGTATGCTCGGTTAACCCGAGCGCGCCCGAACGTCATCATCCCGCTGTCGGATTCTCGCGAGATTCGGATTCTATATAAGGAACTGCGCGTCGCCGCCATTTTCACTCGTGCATTGGAAATGTTAGGAAGAGGATGTGGCTGGCGTCCTCTCCGTTTATTAATGTTGCTGCAAATATTTGTGCTTAGTGCTTAATTGTGGGGACTGGGGAGCAGCTGTATTATATAGGAGGAGTACAGTGCAGAGTTTTGCTGATCAGTGACCACCAGTTTTATCCGTTCTCTGCCTGAAAAACGCTCCATATCTGTGCTCAGTGTGCTGCATATATCTGTTAGGATTCTGTTCAGTATGTATCTGGTATCAGCTGATTCATATGTGTTCTGTTGCTTTGGCTCTGTGTACATGCAGCTCAGCAGGTGCACAGGGTTTGTAATTAGAGTTAACACTCCCAGCCTGGCCTTGTTCATTGGTTAGTGTGGCTGTTAAAGGCCAGCTAGCTGAGTTCTCCAACGTCGGTGATATTATACAACTTTCCTGCCTGAACGACCGGCTTGCCTGGTCTGGGGCAGGGGCCTTTTGGGGTCTTCCCCTTGCGGGGAGCCCCTGGCTTTGAGTGGTGATCGCACACCAGTGCACACTTCTGCATTAGTACCTTGGGTACATCTTCCCTGATTGGAAATGTCTGGCGTAAAGAATACTATTCGTTTGGAGTTGGAAAAGGATTCATCGCAGAATGATCTGAAATTTGTCTTCCATGAGATACTGGAGAAGCTAGGGAAAGTGACTCTGAGTGACCTTTATTGTATTCAAGACTTCCCTAAACAAGGTATTTATGACGTGACATTTCATTCAAATGGCTTCTGCCTCAATGTGTATGAGGTTTTGAGGGGCAAGGAACATGAGCCTGCAATGAGGTTGATGAGAATGAAACCTCTTTTTGCCCTTGAAGAAATTTCAATTACTGTTCATGTTTATAACCCATACACAGAGGTGAGCTTGTTAAAAGCCTTCCTACTGCAATCCTGTTCTAATGTGCGGGGTGGAGTAAAACAAAAAAATGCCCTGGGAATTTTCAATGGCAAAATACGGTTCTGGGTGAGACTAAAACCTGACCCAGATAATGTGGGTGGTACTAAGCATCCCCCTGCTAGTTTCTGCATTGGTGGTAATAGGGGATTCTTGTACTATTTTGGACAGCCAAGCTTCTGCAGACTGTGCTTTATGTATGGACACACTAAGGAGGAATGTTCCACAGGCAAAGTTTGTAGGAATTGCAAGCAAAAAGATCATGAGGCTGGCAATTGCCCAATGGCAAAAAGCTGTGATATCTGTGGAGAGGTAGGACACAGTGTCCGAAACTGTCCTGCTGCTAAAGTCAGTATGCGAAGGCAAATGTTTAAAGAGCTTGATGCTGAGATGAGAGCAAAAAACTTTGCAGATCGTGGGGTTAATATACAACAGTCTGTGCCTGGTGGGAATTCCACTAGTGAAGAGCAGGCTAGGTCTGGACCCAGTGCTAATAACGAGGAACAGCTTGTTCGGTCTGATGAGCCTGCATGTGTGGCTGCAGATGAGGGACAGCAAGAGGAGTTTGCTGATGTAATGGAGGATGTGGTGGAAGCATCAAGTGACTGTGTGGAGAGTCCAGCTCTTAGTCTGGTAATAGATGACTGTCAGAGTCCTGTACCATCGGTGGACTCTACTAGAGTGGAGGAGTTCAGCAGTGGGCCTGAGGAGTCTGGCTCAGTGGCTAGGAAAGCTGAACGACAGGTGCGCAGAGCTAAGAAGCCACGGATGGAGAATACAACAGGACATAATACTGAAGGTATAGAAGATGTGTCCTCTGCTGAGGAGGATGGCAATAGATCACAAGAGGCATCGGCTTATTTTTTAGATGGGGGAAATGTTATCCCAAATGTAAAGAAGTGTGCCTCTTACAAGGGGCCGCAAGGTATAGGGTGAGGAGGACTGCAAAGCTGTTGAGGAAGAACTGCTTTAGATCTCAGCTAAAGAGATGGTGGTCAAAAATAGCTATTTTTTGTGCTGTACCTTGGGCTGCTTAATTAGTTCCCTGATGTTTTTTAGGGTGAACTTCTGTTTACGTGCTGTGATGCTAACAGTGCATAGTGGATGTCTAATGTTTTTGTTTTACAAAGTTTATTATTATTTTTTTTGTTGTCTGTTTGTTTTATTTTGTTTCAAATGTTTAATTTAAAAATATTCTCGCTGAATGTGAGATTAATCACAAGTAAAGCCAGAAGATCGGCAGTATTAGAATATGTGGCAGCAAGAAATGCTGATATTATTTGTTTGCAGGAATGTGGATTGTCTCATATACCGAAAAAAGAGGAATGGGGCTATGGGGAGGCTATATGGTCTGGTTCTAGCTGTAACAAGAATGCAGGGGTGGGTATTTTGTTTAAAAATAAAGAAATTAATATAGAAAGTTATTTGGTGATAGAAGAGGGGAGAGCTATCTCTGTAAGTGCTAAATATAGAGGCTGGAGATTTAGGGTGTTTTGTGTTTATGCTCCAGCAGAGAAGAAAGAGAGGAAATGTTTTTTTTGAAAAATTAAAGTTTTTTTTGTCTGGAAGAATTCCTACATTGCTTGTAGGTGATATGAATTGTATTCTAGAGAAGGAAGGTAGGAGTGGGAGAGGGGAGGTAGTTGTTGATATTACTGGGAAAATCCTGAAGGATATTATTCTGGATTTTGGTTTTGTTGATATTGCAGAGACAAGTATGGGTAAGCCTGTCCCAAATACCTTTTTTGCGGACAGAGGAGGGGTAATGTCTCGTATAGACTATTTACTTTGTTCTAAAGATGTGATGTTTGGAGAGTTTGTACAGGAGAAAGTGCCTTTTACAGATCATGTTTCTTTATGTTGCAATGTTTGTTGTGAGTCTAGTACAATATATGGGAAAGGATTGTGGAGACTAAATGTTAAGCTTTTAGAAGATGAGGTGTTATTCAAAGATTTCTGTAAGAAATATAGTTTCTGGCAAAGTAGGAAAAATGAGTTTGTCAATATATTGGAATGGTGGGACTGGGTTAAGGAAAGGGTTAAGAAGTTCTATCAGAGAGCAGGATATAGGAAAGCTGTGAGAGAGAGGAATAAGTATCAGCTGTGGAATAGCAGGCTTAGTTTTCTTTATAAATTAAGAGAGGAAGGTGTGGATGTGAATGATGATATTATTAAAACAAGATCTGAGGTTAGTAAATGTTTGAATAATAGAGGTAAAGAAATTATTTTTAGGTCTAGGGTGGAGGTATTAGAGGAAAATGAAAGATGTACAAGGTTTTTTTTCAAAAAAAGCTTGAAAAATAAGCATGTGATAAAGTATGTGTTAGATAAAGATGGAGAGGAAGTGAGTGGTGAAAGAATGATGGATGTGATTACAGAATTTTATGAAAAGTTGTATGATAGGAAGGAAGTAGATAGTGATATGGAAGAAGAAGTATTGTGTGGTTTGTCTGAGAGAGTGTATGAGGGAAATTTGCCGGTTTTGATGGATAAGGTAACAGGTGATGAAGTGGAAAGAGCTGTGGTTAGTGCTAAAAGGAATAAAACTCCAGGTATGGATGGGTTGCCGATTGAGTTTTATAGTTGTTTTTGGGATGTCATAGGGAAGGATGTGTGTGATTTGTGTGCTTTTATGTTTGGAAATGCAAGATTATGTGATAGTATGAAAGAAGGTATTGTGGTGTTAGTGCATAAAAAAGGTGATAGGGGCTTGTTAGAAAATTGGAGACCTATTACGCTTTTAAATTCAGATTATAAAATTCTGGCAAAAATATTGGCAAATAGGATGCGGGATGTGGTGGATCAGGTGGTGGGTGATGATCAAGTGTGTGGTGTGCCTGGTAGAAGGATAACAGATAATTTGATTTTGCTGAGAGATGTGTTGGGTGACTGCAGAGAAAGGAAGAGAGTATGTATGTTATTAGCTTTAGATTTTGAAAAAGCGTATGACCGCGTGTCTCACAATTTTATGTTTAAAGTATTGGTACGTATGGGGTTCCCGGTGGAATTTGTAAGATGTGTGAGAGGGTTATATGATTCTGTTGTGAGTAAGTTTTTGGTGAATGGGAATATAAGTAAGAATGTAGTGATTAGGTCTGGAGTACGACAAGGATGTCCGTTGTCAGCTATTTTGTTTATTTGTGTTATTGAACCATTATTGCAGATGATTAGGAGAGATAAAGTTGTAGGGGGGGTGTTGGTACCAGGTAGTGGAGGTAGGATGGTGAAAGTATTGGGGTATATGGATGATGTTGCGGTTGTGAGTAAGAGTGTTGCAGAATTGAGAAGAGTTAAATTACTGGTTAGTTTCTTTTGCAGTGCTTCTGCATTTAAAGTTAATTGGTGTAAAACAAAATTGAAGTGCTTTGAGGATGAAAGTTACAGAGTGGAAGGGATTATGAGCGTGAGTGAAGGGATTAAAGTATTAGGTGTGGTGTTTGAGGATGATTTGAAAGGGAGAGTGAGTTGGGAAGAATGTAGTAAGAGGGTACAGAAGAAGGTGGATTTTTGGAAGATGAGACAGATGACAGTGTTTGGGAAAGTGTTGGTGATTAAAAGTGTGGTGTTACCTATTTTATTGTTTCTGGCATGTGTTTTTCCTCCGTCTGTGCTGGAGATCAAGAAAATAAACAGAGTTCTTTTCATGTTTGTTTGGGGTGGGAAGATGGAACGTTTGAAACGTGAAGTGTTGATAAAGGCAAGAGAGAAGGGTGGGTTGGATTTCCCTGATATTGAAATCTTTTTGTATGTTAATTATATTCGTGTTATAGTAGAGTTAATGGGGAAGGGGAGTAAAACTGCCTGTATGGTGAGATATATGGCTGGGTGGACTTGGTATGGTTTAGCGTGGATCAAAAGGGACCTGAAGGTACCTGTGGCGTTTAGAAGTCCGTGGTGGTACAATGTAATTGAAGTTTTCATTAAAAAGAAAGATATTTTGAATATTTCTTTAAGTGGGTTTAAAGACAGAAAGAAGGTTATGAAAGTTATAAAAGATAGAGAGATAGTTTGTAATATCAATTATATGCGCTCAAGTGAAGCTGTGATTATATGGAAGAGGCTATGTTCGTATGGCATGTCAAATACAAAAAAGGAGATTGTATGGTTGTGTATGCATGAGGGGTTGCCAGTGAGAGTGTTTATGAAAAAAAGAGACTTGGTAGCTTCAGATGTCTGTCCAAGAGACAATTGTTATAATACTGAAACAGTGATGCATGTAATGTGGAATTGCGGTTTTGCAAATGATGTATGGAAGTGTTTGGGTGGCTTGTGTAGAGAGATTACTGGTGTTAGGTATATTGGATGGAAGGTGGCATTATTTGGTATGGGAGCATGTGATAGAGGAAAAGAGAGACTTCTGTGTTTGATCATGAGCTGTGTGATGGAAGTTTTGTGGAATGCAAGGAATCTGTGTGTGTTTAGGAGTGAGTGCTGGTCTGTGAATGAGTGTGTTAGAATGGTATTGGGTAAGTTATATGTCTATTATCTGAGAGATAGGAAAGGAAGAAAAGAGCTTGATGCTGAGGGAGTTTGGAAAGTTAAAAAATGGAGACATGTGGTTAGATATGTTAACGAAGATTGATAGCCTAATAGTGTGGGTATGTGTTAAGTTGTTGATAAAAACACAATTTATTAACATAAAACCAATGACAAACTGATTAAAAAACACAACACTACACAGAGCATATAACTGAGGTATTATACCTTATAATTCACACATAAAGTGTATTATTAAGTGAAAGGGACACTGAAATGCAGGAGAACCCGTCTCTGTAAGATAGGGTTAATCTCTCACATTAATTCCATATCAGACAGTTTAAATGAAAAGGAAGTCCTGTAAACTGATGTAATAAGCGTTTGTGACCATAAAGGTATCCGGATTTAAATAATGTTTCCTTGGAGCAAAATAAACCAACCGATTATTGTTACTCACTGAGACGTAATGATCTCTTGCTGCACGGGATAAATGGTTAAGGAACCGCTTGTTATCACCCTGTGCATGGGTGAGACATCCGTCAGCGGTATATTCAGATGAAAGCCATTTCTTTCTGTGCAGCACCAGTTGCCTGTATCAGACCACCATACAGATCCTCCAGCTTGCTAAGCGACGCCCGGCCGGGCAGGAGGTAACAATGTTCCAAATGCAAGGAGAGTTAGAGTGGAATGATTGAATCACAGGCTGGATCATTCACCGGTGACTTGTAACGGACGGCTGAAAGTGATGGATGTCGTGCTCCGTGGGACACTTAATGGTCAAGTGTGGCCCTTTCTTCTGTACCCTCAACGCGTTTCTCCGCACCTAAGGCGGCTTCTTCAAGAGGCAGAGTGTTCTTCTCTGAGCACTATTGTGGTTGTTTTATACCTTGTCCCATTAAAATCATTAGAAACAGGTGAGTGTGAAGGCTCAACAGGTGCTCTGAAATCAAAGCCTTCATACACAGATAACGTGTCACAGAGTTTTTAATTAGACATAATTAATTCAAAAAATATATTTTAAAATAAATCCTATGACTATCAGTTTGTCATAAATAAAAACAACATAAATAAAAATATAAATATATTTCTGTTATGCGGATAGAATCACTATGATCCCATGAGGCTGCAGCCATATTAAAAGATCTTTCAGCAGCTGCAGCATTTATCCATTAATAGTCTCCCACTCCTGAGTGGGGAAAAGGAATATACAAGCATATATACACATATGGTAATTTAAGTGCTATATGTTGTTAATAGCATATTATAGTAGACAATAAGTTTATTAGATCTTAATTTTATTCTTTATTTATAAATGTTTATACTAAAAAAGCCTATCATAAATCATGTGAAATACCATGTGTAAGAAAATATCTACACAACACATCTCTTCATATTGCTATCTTTATAAGCTCAAATCTTAGTATTATAACATGGGACAATGTGAATTAAAGACACTTAACACATATAAACATATAGAGAAAGAGATATATATATTGTTAGTTTTATAGTTTTACAGTTTTAGAGGATAGTATCTTCATCATATCAACATCTAAGCTATTGTAATTACTCCTGTAATCTATTATCTAAAAGTAGGACTGGCTGCATGGGTCAGCGGCCAGACTAGTGTGCAGAAAAAATCTGGCGCGTCACTAGCAGTATAGCGGCAGCGCCAGGTCTGCTCGCAGTCATGGTCTCAGACCCCGCAGATCCTCTCCATCAGTATAGTAGATAACAATAAATAGATGAACAATATAATAAGTACAAACAACAACAAAATAAGAGAGAAAGGAATAGGGACCAATCTTCATGTATAATTCTATACTTCAAAGGAGAAGATGAGATAAACTGAAACAGCTAAATATAGCTAAATGAATTCAAGATCTATGGTGGTCTGATACAGGCAACTGGTGCTGCACAGAAAGAAATGGCTTTCATCTGAATATACCGCTGACGGATGTCTCACCCATGCACAGGGTGATAACAAGCGGTTCCTTAACCATTTATCCCGTGCAGCAAGAGATCATTACGTCTCAGTGAGTAACAATAATCGGTTGGTTTATTTTGCTCCAAGGAAACATTATTTAAATCCGGATACCTTTATGGTCACAAACGCTTATTACATCAGTTTACAGGACTTCCTTTTCATTTAAACTGTCTGATATGGAATTAATGTGAGAGATTAACCCTATCTTACAGAGACGGGTTCTCCTGCATTTCAGTGTCCCTTTCACTTAATAATACACTTTATGTGTGAATTATAAGGTATAATACCTCAGTTATATGCTCTGTGTAGTGTTGTGTTTTTTAATCAGTTTGTCATTGGTTTTATGTTAATAAATTGTGTTTTTATCAACATCATTGGTATTGTGCGCCTACTTGGTGATTTTGTTTTAGTTGTTTTACTTTCAGGAGGCCGGCTACCTCCTTACCAAGTGGCTGCCATTATCAGTGCTATATTTGCACGACCCTGTTCAGCGCCTAAAAACCTTTTTTTTGTTTGTATTTCCAATTGCCACAGGTTTGGGCAGCAGTACAGTGGTGTGTTTCAAATATGAATGTTGGTTGTTATGCGGATAGAATACATCGTAGACATGAAATACTAAAGAAATACACGCTGGAGAATGTTACTAGGAAAAGAGATGATTCTGTTTATGATGGGTTTTTTCAGGATTCTAGCAGACTCGAGGAACTATTAAAAGCAGAATGCAGACATTGGTGGGATAAGACTTCCCTTACTAAATATATTGAAAACAATAAAATTCCTCGTGGTCTGCGGATCTTTAAGAGCCTCTCATTTCAGGATAATCCAGAACTTAGAACACAGTGGGAAAATGTTTTAGATAAATGTTCCATGGCACTAATGCAATTATTGATTGATTATAGAGAATCTAAGCTTATTGAAATTGAAAAAGAAATTAAGATTCTACAAGAACAACTAGGAAAATACAAGGAAGAGCCTTATTATGAAGAGAGAGAAGGAATAGTTAATAGGAGGATAGAAGAATATGAACGAGAGATTATTGAGAGAAAGGAAAAGAAATTTACAAGAGACCTATTGGATTATCAATCAGATCGTGTGAGAAGTTTTTCCAAAAAGAGACGTGATGAATCCTCTACTCCCTTAAAACCCAAACAGGGGAAATCTCAGACTAATGTCCGAAGTATAGACACGGGTAGGGATGAATATAATTCACCTACGTCTACTGAACGGTATTCTGACCGTGGTAGAAATCAGATGAGAAAACCACGTATATATCCCTCATCATCACACGGGTGGAGGGAAGTTCGCCATACCAAATGGGAGAAAAGACACCCTAATTATTATACCAAATCTAATTATGAGCCTAAATCCCATCAGGAGCCTTTTTTAGATCCAACTCAGAGATCGGGGAACCATGTCCCCCTGTCTCACTTCCAACATCACAACCGTTACGAACCCCTGTCAGGGACTCCAAAAAGGGCAAGAGAACAAGAAGAGGAAGACGAGGGGGACAGAGGGGGAGGAAGAAAGAACCAGAGGTTCCATTAGGTGCTGATGCAGTTTTTAACCTCTCTTCCAAACCCTTAAATCAGTCAGAGATTAAGATATTAGCTAAAGGAATGAATTTTGCTCCTACCTCGAAGCCCAATTTTTTTGAACTTTTTATTGAACTCAATAGGTATGTTAGGAGTCTATGTAGAGAGAGATTTTTTGCTTGTACCAAAAAGAATTCTGGAGTTGAAACACAAGTTATTCTAGATAGAGATGATCAATCAGGTCTTAATATACTAAATGAGTTACTCATAGAGAGTGCAGTGAGTGAATCCCAATTAACATCAGAGATCCTCACGTTTAATGTCAATGATACTCCTCAATCACTATTTAAAAACAAATCTCAATTTTATCCGCTTCAACATAAGACTAGTGCTATTGAAACATTCTATAATAAATCCTTACATGATTTTCGGGTATTATGTGACAGCAAAATACCTTCTTGTTTGTACAACCTTACCAGTGAAGAAAGGAAGACCCTCAAACAGCTGGCCTCTGATACGACAATTACAATTAAACCTGCTGATAAGGGGGGGGGGGGGTTGGTGATTCAAGATACTTGTGATTATATAAAAGAAGCAAAACGCCAACTACTTGATATAACATTCTATCAAGTGTTGGCTCATGACCCCTCCCCTAAATATCAGCTGGAATTAAAAACTCTATTGGAAACTGCTAAAAGTGAAGGTGTGATTGCTCAGGAGGAGTTCAATTTCCTCTACCCCCTCCACCCTATCGTCCCGACTTATTATCACCTCCCTAAAATCCACAAGACACTTCACGAACCCCCGGGGCGACCTATAATTTCAGGGATAGGAGGCCTTACGTCTAATTTATCTTACTATGTTGATCACTTTTTACAACCTTGCGCGACATCTCTGAGGTCCCATATTCGTGATACGACGGAATTTATCAAACGGGTAGAAGGGCATAAATGGGCCCAGGATTATAAATTGATTACCTGTGATGTAAAAGCATTGTACACCAATATCCCACATGATAAAGGTGTACAAGCCGTTGATAAGGCCCTTAGGAAATCCGGAATGGACTCAGAGATGAAGCGCAATTTTATCACTTCGGCTATTTATTTCATTTTGACACATAATCACTTTTTATTTGATCACTGTCACTATCTACAGGTCCTCGGTACAGCGATGGGGACCAGGTTCGCACCGAGTTTCGCTAACATCTACATGGGTGACCTCGAACAGGCTTTGATCTGGGAGGGCCCATACTCTGCGAACCTGGTCCTCTATTGTCGCTATATCGACGACCTGTTTTTTATTTGGAAAGGTGATGATAACACAGTTATGAATTTTGTTGATTTTTTAAACACTAATGAATATGGTTTGTCCTTCACTTGCACACATCACTCCACACGAATCAATTTTTTGGACGTAACAGTGGAGGCGGTAGAGGAGAAACTCATAGTATCATCCTATAAAAAATCGGTTGACACCTGTAGCTATATTCCGTATACTAGCAACCATAAGAAAGGTTGGCTTAACAACGTACCTAAAAGTCAACTGTTTAGGATTAGACGTAACTGTACATTAGACTGTACCTTTGCTGAGCACGCGGAGAACCTGATTACCTCCTTGAGAGAACGTGATTATCCCGAGGATATATTAGAAGAGGCCATAGCCTATTCACAAACATTAGATAGGAGAAGTATCTTTAAAACTACTAATACACAATTATCTCATATGAACCCAAATGAGAAAGAAGGTTCACGTATTACTATAGCATGTGATCCTCCTTCATTCATTGAAACAGCTACTGAGGAATCTAGATCTATTAGCAACAATAATAACAAAAATAACAAAAAAGATAATAGTGAGAATAAAACTCAAAAAATTAATCACTATAATCTGGCTTTCAAATCAAAATTTAATGTAAAAGCAAACAAAATTTCTTGTATAATTAAACGTAATTACAAACTATTGTTGACCGATCCAATATTAAATACAACTCTTCCTGCAAACCCTACGATTATTTTTAAAAAAGCTAAAAATCTTAGGAACATACTAGCTCCGAGTTTTTTTAAGAGATCTCCTGTTAATACTGAAAGGAGTGAACAACTTACATTAGTGGGCCCAAAAGTTGTGGGCTTCTTTAGATGTAATCATAATAGATGTACCACATGTACTCATGTGGTCAATAAAATTAAACATATTTCTCCGTTTGGATCAAGTACAGAATTTAAGATACAATCCTTCATAAATTGCAATACACATTTTGTAGTTTATTTGTTACGCTGCTCTTGTCAGATGCACTATGTAGGGCGAACCACTAGGGCATTGAAGCTGCGCTTTATGGAACATAGAAGGAATATCCTTAAGGGATATATGAACCATAGTGTTTCACGTCACTATGCAGAAATTCATTCCAGTAATCCAGCTTGTCTCCAACTCATTGGCCTTGAACAGATTAAAATCACCCCTAGAGGTGGAGATAGATTTAGAACTCTATGTCGTCAGGAAGCTGCATGGATCTGGAAATTACAGACTCTGAAACCCCAAGGGTTGAATGAAACCATAGATCTTGAATTCATTTAGCTATATTTAGCTGTTTCAGTTTATCTCATCTTCTCCTTTGAAGTATAGAATTATACATGAAGATTGGTCCCTATTCCTTTCTCTCTTATTTTGTTGTTGTTTGTACTTATTATATTGTTCATCTATTTATTGTTATCTACTATACTGATGGAGAGGATCTGCGGGGTCTGAGACCATGACTGCGAGCAGACCTGGCGCTGCCGCTATACTGCTAGTGACGTGCCAGATTTTTTCTGCACACTAGTCTGGCCGCTGACCCATGCAGCCAGTCCTACTTTTAGATAATAGATTACAGGAGTAATTACAATAGCTTAGATGTTGATATGATGAAGATACTATCCTCTAAAACTGAAACTATAAAACTAACAATATATATATCTCTTTCTCTATATGTTTATATGTGTTAAGTGTCTTTAATTCACATTGTCCCATGTTATAATACTAAGATTTGAGCTTATAAAGATAGCAATATGAAGAGATGTGTTGTGTAGATATTTTCTTACACATGGTATTTCACATGATTTATGATAGGCTTTTTTAGTATAAACATTTATAAATAAAGAATAAAATTAAGATCTAATAAACTTATTGTCTACTATAATATGCTATTAACAACATATAGCACTTAAATTACCATATGTGTATATATGCTTGTATATTCCTTTTCCCCACTCAGGAGTGGGAGACTATTAATGGATAAATGCTGCAGCTGCTGAAAGATCTTTTAATATGGCTGCAGCCTCATGGGATCATAGTGATTCTATCCGCATAACAGAAATATATTTATATTTTTATTTATGTTGTTTTTATTTATGACAAACTGATAGTCATAGGATTTATTTTAAAATATATTTTTTGAATTAATTATGTCTAATTAAAAACTCTGTGACACGTTATCTGTGTATGAAGGCTTTGATTTCAGAGCACCTGTTGAGCCTTCACACTCACCTGTTTCTAATGATTTTAATGGGACAAGGTATAAAACAACCACAATAGTGCTCAGAGAAGAACACTCTGCCTCTTGAAGAAGCCGCCTTAGGTGCGGAGAAACGCGTCGAGGGTACAGAAGAAAGGGCCACACTTGACCATTAAGTGTCCCACGGAGCACGACATCCATCACTTTCAGCCGTCCGTTACAAGTCACCGGTGAATGATCCAGCCTGTGATTCAATCATTCCACTCTAACTCTCCTTGCATTTGGAACATTGTTACCTCCTGCCCGGCCGGGCGTCGCTTAGCAAGCTGGAGGATCTGTATGGTGGTCTGATACAGGCAACTGGTGCTGCACAGAAAGAAATGGCTTTCATCTGAATATACCGCTGACGGATGTCTCACCCATGCACAGGGTGATAACAAGCGGTTCCTTAACCATTTATCCCGTGCAGCAAGAGATCATTACGTCTCAGTGAGTAACAATAATCGGTTGGTTTATTTTGCTCCAAGGAAACATTATTTAAATCCGGATACCTTTATGGTCACAAACGCTTATTACATCAGTTTACAGGACTTCCTTTTCATTTAAACTGTCTGATATGGAATTAATGTGAGAGATTAACCCTATCTTACAGAGACGGGTTCTCCTGCATTTCAGTGTCCCTTTCACTTAATAATACACTTTATGTGTGAATTATAAGGTATAATACCTCAGTTATATGCTCTGTGTAGTGTTGTGTTTTTTAATCAGTTTGTCATTGGTTTTATGTTAATAAATTGTGTTTTTATCAACATCATTGGTATTGTGCGCCTACTTGGTGATTTTGTTTTAGTTGTTTTACTTTCAGGAGGCCGGCTACCTCCTTACCAAGTGGCTGCCATTATCAGTGCTATATTTGCACGACCCTGTTCAGCGCCTAAAAACCTTTTTTTTGTTTGTATTTCCAATTGCCACAGGTTTGGGCAGCAGTACAGTGGTGTGTTTCAAATATGAATGTTGGTTGTTATGCGGATAGAATACATCGTAGACATGAAATACTAAAGAAATACACGCTGGAGAATGTTACTAGGAAAAGAGATGATTCTGTTTATGATGGGTTTTTTCAGGATTCTAGCAGACTCGAGGAACTATTAAAAGCAGAATGCAGACATTGGTGGGATAAGACTTCCCTTACTAAATATATTGAAAACAATAAAATTCCTCGTGGTCTGCGGATCTTTAAGAGCCTCTCATTTCAGGATAATCCAGAACTTAGAACACAGTGGGAAAATGTTTTAGATAAATGTTCCATGGCACTAATGCAATTATTGATTGATTATAGAGAATCTAAGCTTATTGAAATTGAAAAAGAAATTAAGATTCTACAAGAACAACTAGGAAAATACAAGGAAGAGCCTTATTATGAAGAGAGAGAAGGAATAGTTAATAGGAGGATAGAAGAATATGAACGAGAGATTATTGAGAGAAAGGAAAAGAAATTTACAAGAGACCTATTGGATTATCAATCAGATCGTGTGAGAAGTTTTTCCAAAAAGAGACGTGATGAATCCTCTACTCCCTTAAAACCCAAACAGGGGAAATCTCAGACTAATGTCCGAAGTATAGACACGGGTAGGGATGAATATAATTCACCTACGTCTACTGAACGGTATTCTGACCGTGGTAGAAATCAGATGAGAAAACCACGTATATATCCCTCATCATCACACGGGTGGAGGGAAGTTCGCCATACCAAATGGGAGAAAAGACACCCTAATTATTATACCAAATCTAATTATGAGCCTAAATCCCATCAGGAGCCTTTTTTAGATCCAACTCAGAGATCGGGGAACCATGTCCCCCTGTCTCACTTCCAACATCACAACCGTTACGAACCCCTGTCAGGGACTCCAAAAAGGGCAAGAGAACAAGAAGAGGAAGACGAGGGGGACAGAGGGGGAGGAAGAAAGAACCAGAGGTTCCATTAGGTGCTGATGCAGTTTTTAACCTCTCTTCCAAACCCTTAAATCAGTCAGAGATTAAGATATTAGCTAAAGGAATGAATTTTGCTCCTACCTCGAAGCCCAATTTTTTTGAACTTTTTATTGAACTCAATAGGTATGTTAGGAGTCTATGTAGAGAGAGATTTTTTGCTTGTACCAAAAAGAATTCTGGAGTTGAAACACAAGTTATTCTAGATAGAGATGATCAATCAGGTCTTAATATACTAAATGAGTTACTCATAGAGAGTGCAGTGAGTGAATCCCAATTAACATCAGAGATCCTCACGTTTAATGTCAATGATACTCCTCAATCACTATTTAAAAACAAATCTCAATTTTATCCGCTTCAACATAAGACTAGTGCTATTGAAACATTCTATAATAAATCCTTACATGATTTTCGGGTATTATGTGACAGCAAAATACCTTCTTGTTTGTACAACCTTACCAGTGAAGAAAGGAAGACCCTCAAACAGCTGGCCTCTGATACGACAATTACAATTAAACCTGCTGATAAGGGGGGGGGGGGGTTGGTGATTCAAGATACTTGTGATTATATAAAAGAAGCAAAACGCCAACTACTTGATATAACATTCTATCAAGTGTTGGCTCATGACCCCTCCCCTAAATATCAGCTGGAATTAAAAACTCTATTGGAAACTGCTAAAAGTGAAGGTGTGATTGCTCAGGAGGAGTTCAATTTCCTCTACCCCCTCCACCCTATCGTCCCGACTTATTATCACCTCCCTAAAATCCACAAGACACTTCACGAACCCCCGGGGCGACCTATAATTTCAGGGATAGGAGGCCTTACGTCTAATTTATCTTACTATGTTGATCACTTTTTACAACCTTGCGCGACATCTCTGAGGTCCCATATTCGTGATACGACGGAATTTATCAAACGGGTAGAAGGGCATAAATGGGCCCAGGATTATAAATTGATTACCTGTGATGTAAAAGCATTGTACACCAATATCCCACATGATAAAGGTGTACAAGCCGTTGATAAGGCCCTTAGGAAATCCGGAATGGACTCAGAGATGAAGCGCAATTTTATCACTTCGGCTATTTATTTCATTTTGACACATAATCACTTTTTATTTGATCACTGTCACTATCTACAGGTCCTCGGTACAGCGATGGGGACCAGGTTCGCACCGAGTTTCGCTAACATCTACATGGGTGACCTCGAACAGGCTTTGATCTGGGAGGGCCCATACTCTGCGAACCTGGTCCTCTATTGTCGCTATATCGACGACCTGTTTTTTATTTGGAAAGGTGATGATAACACAGTTATGAATTTTGTTGATTTTTTAAACACTAATGAATATGGTTTGTCCTTCACTTGCACACATCACTCCACACGAATCAATTTTTTGGACGTAACAGTGGAGGCGGTAGAGGAGAAACTCATAGTATCATCCTATAAAAAATCGGTTGACACCTGTAGCTATATTCCGTATACTAGCAACCATAAGAAAGGTTGGCTTAACAACGTACCTAAAAGTCAACTGTTTAGGATTAGACGTAACTGTACATTAGACTGTACCTTTGCTGAGCACGCGGAGAACCTGATTACCTCCTTGAGAGAACGTGATTATCCCGAGGATATATTAGAAGAGGCCATAGCCTATTCACAAACATTAGATAGGAGAAGTATCTTTAAAACTACTAATACACAATTATCTCATATGAACCCAAATGAGAAAGAAGGTTCACGTATTACTATAGCATGTGATCCTCCTTCATTCATTGAAACAGCTACTGAGGAATCTAGATCTATTAGCAACAATAATAACAAAAATAACAAAAAAGATAATAGTGAGAATAAAACTCAAAAAATTAATCACTATAATCTGGCTTTCAAATCAAAATTTAATGTAAAAGCAAACAAAATTTCTTGTATAATTAAACGTAATTACAAACTATTGTTGACCGATCCAATATTAAATACAACTCTTCCTGCAAAGCCTACGATTATTTTTAAAAAAGCTAAAAATCTTAGGAACATACTAGCTCCGAGTTTTTTTAAGAGATCTCCTGTTAATACTGAAAGGAGTGAACAACTTACATTAGTGGGCCCAAAAGTTGTGGGCTTCTTTAGATGTAATCATAATAGATGTACCACATGTACTCATGTGGTCAATAAAATTAAACATATTTCTCCGTTTGGATCAAGTACAGAATTTAAGATACAATCCTTCATAAATTGCAATACACATTTTGTAGTTTATTTGTTACGCTGCTCTTGTCAGATGCACTATGTAGGGCGAACCACTAGGGCATTGAAGCTGCGCTTTATGGAACATAGAAGGAATATCCTTAAGGGATATATGAACCATAGTGTTTCACGTCACTATGCAGAAATTCATTCCAGTAATCCAGCTTGTCTCCAACTCATTGGCCTTGAACAGATTAAAATCACCCCTAGAGGAGGAGATAGATTTAGAACTCTATGTCGTCAGGAAGCTGCATGGATCTGGAAATTACAGACTCTGAAACCCCAAGGGTTGAATGAAACCATAGATCTTGAATTCATTTAGCTATATTTAGCTGTTTCAGTTTATCTCATCTTCTCCTTTGAAGTATAGAATTATACATGAAGATTGGTCCCTATTCCTTTCTCTCTTATTTTGTTGTTGTTTGTACTTATTATATTGTTCATCTATTTATTGTTATCTACTATACTGATGGAGAGGATCTGCGGGGTCTGAGACCATGACTGCGAGCAGACCTGGCGCTGCCGCTATACTGCTAGTGACGCGCCAGATTTTTTCTGCACACTAGTCTGGCCGCTGACCCATGCAGCCAGTCCTACTTTTAGATAATAGATTACAGGAGTAATTACAATAGCTTAGATGTTGATATGATGAAGATACTATCCTCTAAAACTGTAAAACTATAAAACTAACAATATATATATCTCTTTCTCTATATGTTTATATGTGTTAAGTGTCTTTAATTCACATTGTCCCATGTTATAATACTAAGATTTGAGCTTATAAAGATAGCAATATGAAGAGATGTGTTGTGTAGATATTTTCTTACACATGGTATTTCACATGATTTATGATAGGCTTTTTTAGTATAAACATTTATAAATAAAGAATAAAATTAAGATCTAATAAACTTATTGTCTACTATAATATGCTATTAACAACATATAGCACTTAAATTACCATATGTGTATATATGCTTGTATATTCCTTTTCCCCACTCAGGAGTGGGAGACTATTAATGGATAAATGCTGCAGCTGCTGAAAGATCTTTTAATATGGCTGCAGCCTCATGGGATCATAGTGATTCTATCCGCATAACAGAAATATATTTATATTTTTATTTATGTTGTTTTTATTTATGACAAACTGATAGTCATAGGATTTATTTTAAAATATATTTTTTGAATTAATTATGTCTAATTAAAAACTCTGTGACACGTTATCTGTGTATGAAGGCTTTGATTTCAGAGCACCTGTTGAGCCTTCACACTCACCTGTTTCTAATGATTTTAATGGGACAAGGTATAAAACAACCACAATAGTGCTCAGAGAAGAACACTCTGCCTCTTGAAGAAGCCGCCTTAGGTGCGGAGAAACGCGTTGAGGGTACAGAAGAAAGGGCCACACTTGACCATTAAGTGTCCCACGGAGCACGACATCCATCACTTTCAGCCGTCCGTTACAAGTCACCGGTGAATGATCCAGCCTGTGATTCAATCATTCCACTCTAACTCTCCTTGCATTTGGAACATTGTTACCTCCTGCCCGGCCGGGCGTCGCTTAGCAAGCTGGAGGATCTGTATGGTGGTCTGATACAGGCAACTGGTGCTGCACAGAAAGAAATGGCTTTCATCTGAATATACCGCTGACGGATGTCTCACCCATGCACAGGGTGATAACAAGCGGTTCCTTAACCATTTATCCCGTGCAGCAAGAGATCATTACGTCTCAGTGAGTAACAATAATCGGTTGGTTTATTTTGCTCCAAGGAAACATTATTTAAATCCGGATACCTTTATGGTCACAAACGCTTATTACATCAGTTTACAGGACTTCCTTTTCATTTAAACTGTCTGATATGGAATTAATGTGAGAGATTAACCCTATCTTACAGAGACGGGTTCTCCTGCATTTCAGTGTCCCTTTCACTTAATAATACACTTTATGTGTGAATTATAAGGTATAATACCTCAGTTATATGCTCTGTGTAGTGTTGTGTTTTTTAATCAGTTTGTCATTGGTTTTATGTTAATAAATTGTGTTTTTATCAACATCATTGGTATTGTGCGCCTACTTGGTGATTTTGTTTTAGTTGTTTTACTTTCAGGAGGCCGGCTACCTCCTTACCAAGTGGCTGCCATTATCAGTGCTATATTTGCACGACCCTGTTCAGCGCCTAAAAACCTTTTTTTTGTATGTGTTAAGTTGTATATTGTTTTTTGATTATGAACAGGTGTTTTTTTTTTTTTTTGTTAATATTAATAATTGTTGTTTTTAAAAAAAATCCATGCTGATGATTTGTTTACTGTCTAAATCTGCATTGTAGATGACTATGTTTACTAACCTAAATGGTTTAATAAAAAAAAAAAAAAAAATTGCCTGGTCTGGGTCAGGGGCCTTTTGGGGGTTTCCCCTTGCGGGGAGCCCCTGGATTTGAGTGGTGATCGCACACCGGTGCACACTTAGATTGCTGCATTAGTACCTTGGGTACATCTTCCCTGATTGGAAATGTCTGGCGTAAAGAATACTATTCGTTTGGAGTTGGAAAAGGATTCGTCACAGAATGATCTGAAATTTGTCTTCCATGAGATACTGGAGAAGCTGGGGAAAGTGACTCTGAGTGACCTTTATTGTATTCAGGACTTCCCTAAACAAGGTATTTATGACGTGACATTTCATTCAAATGGCTTCTGCCTCAATGTGTATGAGGTTTTGAGGGGCAAGGAACATGAGCCTGCAATGAGGTTGGTGAGAATGAAACCTCTTTTTGCCCTTGAAGAAATTTCAATTACTGTTCATGTTTATAACCCATACACAGAGGTAAGCTTGTTAAATGCCTTCCTACTGCAATACTGTTCTAATGTGCGGGGTGGAGTAAAACAAAAAAATGCCCTGGGAATATTCAATGGCAAAATACGTTTCTGGGTGAGATTAAAACCTGACCCAGATAATGTGGGTGGTACTAAGCATCCCCCTGCTAGTTTCTGCATTGGTGGTAATAGGGGATTCTTGTACTACTTTGGACAGCCAAGCTTCTGCAGACTGTGCTTTATGTATGGGCACACTAAGGAGGAATGTTCCACAGGCAAAGTTTGTAGGAATTGCAAGCAAAGAGATCATGAGGCTGGCAATTGCCCAATGGCAAAAAGCTGTGATATCTGTGGAGAGGTAGGACATAGTGTCCGAAACTGTCCTGCTGCTAAAGTCAGTATGCGGAGGCAAATGTTTAAAGAGCTTGATGCTGAGATGAGAACAAAAAACCTTGCAGTTCGTGGGGTTAATGTGCAACAGTCTGTGCCTGGTGGAAATTCCACTAGTGAGGAACAGGCTGTGTCTGGACCCAGTGCTGATAACGAGGAACAGCTTGTTCGGTCTGATGAGCCTGCATGTGTGGCTGCAGATGAGGGACAGCAAGAGGAGTTTGCTGATGTAATGGAGGATGTGGTGGAGGAATCAAGTGACTGTGTGGACAGTCCAGCTCTTAGTCTGGTAACGGATGACTGTCAGAGTCCTGCACCATCGGTGGACTCTACTAGAGTGGAGGAGTTCAGCAGTGGGCCTGAGGAGTCTGGCTCAGTGGCTAGGAAAGCTGAACGACAGGTGCGCAGAGCTAAGAAGCCACGGATGGAGAATACAACAGGACATGATACTGATGGTATAGAAGATGTGTCCTCTGCTGAGGAGGATGGTGATGGATCACAAGAGGCATCTGCTTATTTTTTAGATGGGGGAAATGTTATCCCAAATGTAAAGAAGTGTGCCTCTTACAAGGGGCCGCAAGGTATAGGGTGAGGAGGACTGCAAAGCTGTTGAGGAAGAACTGCTTTAGATCTCCGCTAAAGAGATGGTGGTCAAAATTAGATATTTTTTGTGCCGTACCTTGGGTTGCTTAATTAACTCCCTGATGTTTTTTAGAGTGAACCTCTGTTTCCGTGCTGTGATGCTAACAGTGCATAGTGGATGTCTAATGTTTTATAAGTTTTACAAAGTTTCTTTTTTTTTGTCTGTTTTATTTTGTTTCAAATGTTTAATTTAAAAATATTCTCGCTGAATGTGAGATTAATCACAAGTAAAGCCAGAAGATCGGCAGTACTAGAGTATGTGGCAGCAAGAAATGCTGATATTATTTGTTTGCAGGAATGTGGATTGTCTCATATACCGAAAAAAGAGGAATGGGGCTATGGGGAGGCTATATGGTCTGGTTCTAGCTGTAACAGGAATGCAGGGGTGGGTATTTTGTTTAAAAATAAAGAAATTAATATAGAAAGTTATTTGGTGATAGAAGAGGGGAGAGCTATCTCTGTAATTGCTAAATATAGAGGCTGGAGATTTAGGGTGTTTTGTGTTTATGCTCCAGCAGAGAAGAAAGAGAGGAAATGTTTTTTTGAAAAATTAAAGTTTTTTTTGTCTGGAAGAATTCCTACATTGCTTGTAGGTGATATGAATTGTATTATAGAGAAGGAAGGTAGGATTGGGAGAGGGGAGGTAGTTGTTGATATTACTGGGAAAATCCTGAAGGATAATATTCTGGATTTTGGTTTTATTGATATTGCAGAGACAAGTATGGGTAAGCCTGTCCCAAAAACTTATTTTGCGGACAGAGGAGGGGTAATGTCTCGTATAGACTTTTTATTTTGTTCGAAAGATGTGATGTTTGGAGAGTTTGTACAGGAGAAAGTGCCTTTTTCATATCATGATTCTTTATGTTGCAAAGTTTATTGTGAGTCTAGTACACTATATGGGAAAGGATTATGGAGACTAAATGTTAAGCTTTTAGAAGATGATGTGTTATTCAAAGATTTCTGTAAGAAATATAGTTTCTGGCAAAGTAGGAAAAATGAATTTGTCAATATATTGGAATGGTGGGACTGGGTTAAGGAAAGGGTTAAGAAGTACTATCAGAGAGCAGGATATAGAAAAGCTGTGAGAGAAAGGAATAAGTATCAGCTGTGGAATAGCAGGCTGAGTTTTCTTTATAAATTAAGCGAGGAAGGTGTGGATGTGAATGATATTATTAAAGCAAGATCTGAGGTTAGTAAATGTTTGAATAATAGAGGTAAAGAAATTATTTTTAGGTCTAGGGTGGAGGTATTAGAGGAAGATGAAAAATGTACAAGGTTTTTTTTCAAAAAAGCTTGCAAAAATAATTGTGTGATAAAGTATGTGTTAGATAAAGATGGAGAGGAAGTGAGTGGTGAAAGAATGATGGATGTGATTGCAGAATTTTATGGAAAGTTGTATGATAGGAAGGAAGTAGATAGTGATATGGAAGAAGTATTGTGTGGTTTGTCTGAGAGAGTGTATGAAGGAAATTTGCCTGGTTTGATGGATAAGGTAACAGGTGATGAAGTGAAAAGAGCTGTGGATAGTGCTAAAAGGAATAAAACTCCAGGTATGGATGGGTTGCCGATTGAGTTTTATAGTTGTTTTTGGGATGTCCTAGGGAAGGATGTGTGTGATTTGTGTGCTTTTATGTTTGGAAATGCAAGATTATGTGATAGTATGAAAGAAGGTATTGTGGTGGTAGTGCATAAAAAAGGTGATAGGGGCTTGTTAGAAAATTGGAGACCTATTACGCTTTTAAATTCAGATGATAAAATTCTGGCAAAAGTATTGGCGAATAGGATGCGAGATGTGGTAGATCAGGTGGTGGGTGATGATCAAGTGTGTGGTGTGCCTGGTAGAAGGATGACAGATAATTTGATTTTGCTTAGAGATGTGTTGGGTGACTGCAGAGAAAGGAAGAGAGTATGTATGTTATTAGCTTTAGATTTTGAGAAAGCGTATGACCGTGTGTCTCACAATTTTATGTTTAAAGTACTGGTACGTATGGGGTTCCCGGTGGAATTTGTAAGATGTGTGAGAGGGTTATATGATTCTGTTGTGAGTAAGGTTTTGGTGAATGGGAATATAAGTAAGAATGTAGTGATTAGGTCAGGAGTGCGACAAGGATGTCCGTTGTCAGCTATTTTGTTTATTTGTGTTATTGAACCATTATTGCAGCTGATTAGGAGAGATAAAGTTGTAGGGGGGTGTTGGTACCAGGTAGTGGAGGTAGGATGGTGAAAGTATTGGGGTATATGGATGATGTTGCGGTTGTGTGTAAGAGTGATGCAGAATTGAGAAGGGTTAAATTACTGGTTAGTTTCTTTTGCAGTGCTTCTGCATTTAAAGTTAATTGGTGTAAAACAAAATTGAAGTGCTTTGGGGATGAATGTTACAGTGTGGAAGGGATTGAGAGCGTGAGTGAAGGGATTAAAGTATTAGGTGTGGTGTTTGAGGATGATTTGAAAGGGAGAGTGAGTTGGGAAGAATGTAGTAAGAGGGTACAGAAGAAGGTGGATTTTTGGAAGATGAGACAGATGACAGTGTTTGGGAAAGTGTTGGTGATTAAAAGTGTGGTGTTACCTATTTTATTGTTTCTGGCATGTGTTTTTCCTCCGTCTGTGCTGGAGATCAAGAAAATAAACAGAGTTCTTTTTATGTTTGTTTGGGAAGATGGAATGTTTGAAACGTGAAGTGTTGATAAAGGCAAGAGAGAAGGGTGGGTTGGATTTCCCTGATATTGAAATCTTTTTGTATGTTAATTATATTCGTGTTGTAGTAGAGTTAATGGGGAAGGGGAGTAAAACTGCCTGTATGGTGAGATACATGGCTGGGTGGACTTGGTATGGTTTAGGATGGATCAAAAGGGACCTGAAGGTACCTGTGGCTTTTAGAAGTCCGTGGTGGTACAATGTAATTGAAGTTTTCATTAAAAAGAGAGATCTTTTGAATATTTCTTTAAGTGGGTTTAAAGACAGAAAGAAGGTTATGAAAGTTATAAAAGATAGAGAGATAGTTTGTAATATCAATTATATGCGCTCAAGTGAAGCTGTGATTATATGGAAGAAGCTATGTTCGTGTGGCATGTCAAATACACAAAAGGAGATTGTATGGTTGTGCATGCATGAGGGGTTGCCAGTGAGGGTTTTTATGAAAAAAAAGAGACTTGGTAGCTTCAGATGTCTGTCCGAGAGACAATTGTAATAATACTGAAACAGTGATGCATGTAATGTGGAATTGTGGTTTTGCAAATGATGTATGGAAGTGTTTGGGTGGCTTGTGTAGAGAGATTACTGGTGTTAGATATATTGGATGGAAGGTGGCATTATTTGGTATGGGAGCATGTGATAGAGGAAAAGAGATTTTTGTGGCTGATCATGAGCTGTGTGATGGAAGTTTTGTGGAATGCAAGGAATCTGTGTGTGTTTAGGAGTGAGTGGTGGTCTGTGAATGATTGTGTTAGAATGGTATTGGGTAAGTTATATGTCTATTATCTGAGAGATAGGAAAGGAAGAAAAGAGCTTGATGCTGAGGGAGTTTGGAAAGTTAAGAAATGGAGGCATGTGGTTAGATATGTTAATGAAGATTGATAGCCTAATATTGTGGGTATGTGTTAAGTTGTATATTGTTTTTTATTTTTGCCAATAATAATAATTATTTAAAAAAAAAAGCCATGCTGATGATTTGTTCACTGGTCTAAATCTGCATTGTAGATGACTGTTTACAAACCTGAAAAAATAAAATAAAATAAAAATCTGCATTTCCTGGTGTCTTTGTCCTAGCTCCTGTTCATGCCGAGAAGCCTGGTCTGCCAGTTCATGTTATCCTGTCACAACCATTCTTGCCAGTTCATGTTCATGCCAGGACTATTTATCTAAGTATTATGGACTTTCATTGTGCTCTGTGGATTCTCTAGTATTCATTACTTGTGTTACATGTTACTATGGACTTCCTCTATGCCTGCATGCTGCTATACTTTATTGTACAAGTCCTGCAATCTGAGTTCCGTGGATTATATTACTTTGGTTCCTTATTCAACTATCTCATTACTCTGCTGCAACTCTCAGTCTGAAAAACCAATTACTCCCTGCTCATATTGTACCCTGGATTGTTACTGTGATTCATCTGCTATACCTTATTATACCTCTGCCATAATAAAGTACTTAGTATTCCTGCACTTCTGTGGACATACATTACCTGCAACAGTGATTGTGATACATTCTAGTCCTGTAATCAAGTCCTGGCTCATAGCTGTTAAATTACTCACCTGCTGTCCATAATCAGTGTGGTGCTGCACATTCCAGTATTAAAGGGAGAGTCCATAGTCTGCTAAACTTTAATTCTGCTACAACTCGCTCAAGTTACTACACAGTATTCCACAGTCAAGTCTGGTTAACCATTTCTATGTCACACTGCATCTGCCTGCACCTCCAGTAGTAATTCTCTCCTTGTAATTCACCTGCCAAACATTAGAGGCAGGTGAATCGTAACATTATCACCGGCCAAAAAAAACACACTACTGGAGTAGTATGCTCAGAATGGACCCAGTCGTTTCAAGTCCAGTCCAGATCTCAGCCGGTCAGACTCATGTTGCAGATCCAGTTCCGGGTCTTCAGAGCAAGCTGCAGAACTTTGAGAGTATACAGACACTGCTGTTACAAGCCTTTTTAGGAATGTCTTCTCGTGTGGATCTGCTGCAGCAGCAGAGTATTCCAACCTCTAAAAGTGTCCTGGAGGCAGTTAATCCTTGCCATAATCAGCCTGGTGAGGACAATTTTGTTGGTACATTTTCTTGTAACTGTTCCAGGTCCTCTCAGTCCCATGGTGGAGTGAATTCTGAGCGACTGAGTATTCGTGAAAATTGAGCAGTTACAAACGTTTTTTACTGGTATAACTCAATTGATACCAGAAATTTTTGGGAGTTTTCTGGACATTTTCAAAGCTTACTCTCAGGTTTCTGAGACCAATGTGACTACAGACTCTTGCTCCCCCACTACTGAAATTTCCTCGTCAGGTTGGAGTGAAGGGAGATTTCGGAGTTACCTGCGACCCAGGCTTTCTGAAGCTGAACGCCAGCGGCGTATGGAGAATGGTCTCTGTCTCTATTGTGGGAGTGCTGAACACCTGATTAAAGACTGTTCATTATGCAGGTTCAGAAATAGTGATAAACTTCAGCCTTCCAGGGTTCAAGCTGATAAATCACTCAATGTTCTTCCAGACCCTATTACTCCCAAAAAGGTTGCCCAAAAGAAAACTCTTATTTACAATTGGAGTCCTGTGACGAGGGGCTCAGAACTTAAATTTGGGAACCAGCAGGAGACGATTAAGTCTCTTATCAGCAGTGAGGTGTTCACCGCCTGTGCTCCAGGAGGGGTCTCGAGTGGCTGTGCCCCAGGAGGGGTCTCGGGTGGCTGTGCCCCAGGAGGGGTCTCTGGTGGCTGTGCCCCAGGAGGGGTCTCGGGTGGCTGTGCCCCAGGAGGGGTCTCGGGTGGCTGTGCCCCAGGGGGGGGTCTCGGGTGGCTGTGCCCCATGGGGGGTCTCGTGTGCCAAAGCCCCAGGAGGGGACTCGTGTGCCAAAGCCCCAGGAGGGGACTCGTGTGCCAAAGCCCCAGGAGGGGACTCGTGTGCCAAAGCCCCAGGAGGGGACTCGTGTGCCAAAGCCCCAGGAGGGGTCCCCACTGCCCTTGCCTCACGGCATGAGGACCCGTCTGCCCTTGCCTCACGGCATGAGGACCCGTCTGCCCTTGCCTCACGGCATGAGGACCCGTCTGCCCTTGCCTCACGGCATGAGGACCCGTCTGCCCTTGCCTCACGGCATGAGGACCCGTCTGCCCTTGCCTCACGGCATGAGGATGCTGTTTTCCCTTCCATCGGGCAAGCGAGGACTGCCGTGTCAACGGTCAGTCCAAATGTTGTCTTGTCTTTCAGGGTCACTCAGTCATCCAAGTCTGCCTTTCCAGAGGTCCGTGAGGTGCCTGCCTTTCCAGAGGTCCGTGAGGTGCCTGCCTTTCCAGAGGTCCGTGAGGTGCCTGCCTTTCCAGAGGTCCGTGAGGTGTCCGCCTTTCCAGAGGTCCGTGAGGTGTCCGCCTTTCCAGAGGTCCGTGAGGTGTCCGCCTTTCCAGAGGTCCGTGAGGTGTCCGCCTTTCCAGAGGTCCGAGAGGTGTCCGCCTTGCCAGAGGTCCGAGAGGTGTCCGCCTTGCCAGAGGTCTTGCCAGAGGTCCGAGAGGTGTCCGCCTTGCCAGAGGTCATGCCAAGGCCTGTCCAGCCCCAGGAGGGGGTTCTGCCTGTCCAGCCCCAGGAGGGGGTTCTGCCTGTCCAGCCCCAGGAGGGGGTTCTGCCTGTCCAGATTCTAGAAAGGGTAGTTGATGGCCTCTCACCAAAAGGGTCATCAAACCCTGAAGTCCCAGGATGGGTTCCAGTTTTCGTGTCCCGTTCTGAAGCCCCGGGTGGGGCCTCTGATCCTGCAGCCCTAGAAAGGGCATCTGATTCAAGTTCTAGTGTTAAACATTGTGCCTCAGAGTTGATTTCCAATGTGAACACAGCTTTCTCAGACTGTATCCAAAATACCTCCAAACACTATCGTGTCGCATCTGTTAGCTTTAGTTCCAAGAAAGATCTCCATTGTAATACTCCAGGGAATATTGTCTTTGAAGGAGATCTTGCCAAATTCCGTGCCCTGGCTCGTCAGTATCTCGTATACATCGAATCAGACTCGTCAATCAGCATCACTCCTGCCAATGCAGTTAATTATTTCCTCAGATCCTTCAGAGGGGAAGCTTTGGACTGGGCCAAACCCTTCATCAAGTCCAAAAATCCATTGCTCACTGATCTTCCTGCCATCATTAAAGCGGTACAACAAAGATTCACCCCAAAATCAGACTGTTCAAAGTTGTCCATAGATTCAAATTCTGTCATATCTATTTCCAGTCAAAGTCTACCTGTTCCGGTCAGTAAAGTTAAGATAACTGCTTCTGCTAATGAGTCTCCATGTCTTGCTGATCCTAAAGAGAAATTTCCTGCCCTACCGGTTCCCGGGAAGAACCTTAAGTTTCGTAAGTCTCAAGTAGGGGCTTCATGTCCTGTTGGTCCTGAGAAAGTTCTTCCTTCTGTCAAGCCTGAAATTAAAGTCCAGTCTGTTGGTCCTGCTAAAGACTCTCATTCTTTTGATCCTGACCAAGACCCAGACCCTATTATCTTTAATGGGAGGTTGGAGCAATTTCGAGATCTGTTACTTCAAGTTCGGGAATTGGGTCCATGCCTTTCCTCTGATGCTGAGGTTATTCTATTCTTGGGCATGGCCAAGGGGGAGGCTCTGGAATGGCTTAAACCACTCATCTCTTCCAACGATCCTGTTCTTCAAGACTTGAAAGCCTTCCGTAATGCTGTTACTAAAAGATTTAGTGGTCCTGAAATAGATTTTTCTGAATGTTCTGGGAGTCCTGCCTTGTCCACGAAAGAACCTTCTATTACTGAAGTCGGATCACCTTTGAGGAACCAGCGCACGAATGACTCTTCATCTCACAAAGACTGCAGGCTTCCAAAATCTTCTCCAAAACAGCAAACCAACTACATAATTTCTGGCTGTATGTCATTCTCCTCCCCATACAATTGGTCCTCTGAAAATTCCTGTCATTTGAACTCATCTGCTCAGTCTGTCAAGTTTTTATCTCCTGCTAAGAAAGCTGTGGTTTTGCCTTGTGACGTTGACTCCAATTCGGATTATGACTCAGTAGCTGAAGAAGCTCTGTTACTGGAGTCACCTGTAAGCTATGACAATGGTGGTCATTTCGAGTTGTTCGCTCTGTATTTTTTTTCTCGCAACGGAGCAATTAGTCGCTAATGCGCATGCGCAATGTCCGCAGTGTGACTGCACCAAGTAAATTTGCTATGCAGTTAGGTATTTTACTCACGGCATTACGAGGTTTTTTCTTCGTTCTGGTGATCGTAATGTGATTGACAGGAAGTGTGTGTTTCTGGGCAGAAACAGGCCGTTTTATGGGTGAGTGCGAAAAAACGCCGCCGTTTCTGGGAAAAACGCGGGAGTGGCTGAAGAAACGGAGGAGTGTCAGGGCGAACGCTGGGTGTGTTTGTGACGTCAAACCAGGAACGACAAGCACTGAACTGATCGCAGATGTCGAGTAAGTGTGGAGCTACTCAGAAACTGCACAGAGCAGTCTATTCGCAATTTTGCTAATCTTTCGTTCGCAATTTTGATAAGCTAAGATTCACTCCCAGTAGGCGGCGGCTTAGCGTGTGCAAAGCTGCTAAAAGCAGCTTGCGAGCGAACAACTCGGAATGAGGGCCAATGTCTTTATGCTTCCAGTGGTAAAACCAAAACGGTTCCATAAGAAGAAGCATCGTCTGAGATCTTGAATTTATGATTTATCTCTAAGACTTTTTGTTTCCCTAAGTCCTGTTCGGGTGTCCGGAGTCCACCCTGAAGGGGGTGGGTAATGTTGGGATTCTGTTCAGTATGTATCTGGTGTCAGCTGATTCATATGTGTTCTGTTCCTTTGGCTCTGTGTACATGCAGCTCAGCAGGTGCACAGGGTTTGTAATTAGAGTTAACACTCCCAGCCTGGCCTTGTTCATTGGTTAGTGTGGCTGTTAAAGGCCAGCAAGCTGAGTTCTCCGACGCCGGTGATATTATACTACTTTCCTGCCTGAACTATCTGCATTTCCTGGTGTCTTTGTCCTAGCTCCTGTTCATGCCGAGAAGCCTGGTCTGCCAGTTCATGTTATCCTGTCACAACCATTCTTGCCAGTTCATGTTCATGCCAGGACTATTTATCTAAGTATTATGGACTTTCATTGTGCTCTGTGGATTCTCTAGTATTCATTACTTGTGTTACATGTTACTATGGACTTCCTCTATGCCTGCATGCTGCTATACTTTATTGTACAAGTCCTGCAATCTGAGTTCCGTGGATTATATTACTTTGGTTCCTTATTCAACTATCTCATTACTCTGCTGCAACTCTCAGTCTGAAAAACCAATTACTCCCTGCTCATATTGTACCCTGGATTGTTACTGTGATTCATCTGCTATACCTTATTATACCTCTGCCATAATAAAGTACTTAGTATTCCTGCACTTCTGTGGACATACATTACCTGCAACAGTGATTGTGATACATTCTAGTCCTGTAATCAAGTCCTGGCTCATAGCTGTTAAATTACTCACCTGCTGTCCATAATCAGTGTGGTGCTGCACATTCCAGTATTAAAGGGAGAGTCCATAGTCTGCTAAACTTTAATTCTGCTACAACTCGCTCAAGTTACTACAGCAGGCATTCCCAACCACGGTCCTCAAGGCACACCAACAGTGCAGGTTTTAGTGATATCCAGGCTTCAGCACAGGTGACTTAATTAGTAGCTCAGTTATTTTGATTTAACCATCTGTGATGCAGCCTGGATATCACTAAAACCAGCACTGTTGGTGTGCCTTGAGGACCGTGGTTGGGAATGCCTGTACTACAGTATTCCACAGTCAAGTCTGGTTAACCATTTCTATGTCACACTGCATCTGCCTGCACCTCCAGTAGTAATTCTCTCCTTGTAATTCACCTGCCAAACATTAGAGGCAGGTGAATCATAACATTATCACCGGCCAAAAAAAACACACTACTGGAGTAGTATGCTCAGAATGGACCCAGTCGTTTCAAGTCCAGTCCAGATCTCAGCCGGTCAGACTCATGTTGCAGATCCAGTTCCGGGTCTTCTGAGCAAGCTGCAGAACTTTGAGAGTATACAGACACTGCTGTTACAAGCCTTTTTAGGAATGTCTTCTCGTGTGGATCTGCTGCAGCAGCAGAGTATTCCAACCTCTAAAAGTGTCCTGGAGGCAGTTAATCCTTGCCATAATCAGCCTGGTGAGGACAATTTTGTTGGTACATTTTCTTGTAACTGTTCCAGGTCCTCTCAGTCCCATGGTGGAGTGAATTCTGAGCGACTGAGTATTCGTGAAAATTGAGCAGTTACAAACGTTTTTTACTGGTATAACTCAATTGATACCAGAAATTTTTGGGAGTTTTCTGGACATTTTCAAAGCTTACTCTCAGGTTTCTGAGACCAATGTGACTACAGACTCTTGCTCCCCCACTACTGAAATTTCCTCGTCAGGTTGGAGTGAAGGGAGATTTCGGAGTTACCTGCGACCCAGGCTTTCTGAAGCTGAACGCCAGCGGCGTAAGGAGAATGGTCTCTGTCTCTATTGTGGGAGTGCTGAACACCTGATTAAAGACTGTTCATTATGCAGGTTCAGAAATAGTGATAAACTTCAGCCTTCCAGGGTTCAAGCTGATAAATCACTCAATGTTCTTCCAGACCCTATTACTCCCAAAAAGGTTGCCCAAAAGAAAACTCTTATTTACAATTGGAGTCCTGAGACGAGGGGCTCAGATCTTAAATTTGGGAACCAGCAGGAGACGATTAAGTCTCTTATCAGCAGTGAGGTGTTCACCGCCTGTGCCCCAGGAGGGGTCTCGAGTGGCTGTGCCCCAGGAGGGGTCTCGGGTGGCTGTGCCCCAGGAGGGGTCTCGGGTGGCTGTGCCCCAGGAGGGGTCTCGGGTGGCTGTGCCCCAGGAGGGGTCTCGGGTGGCTGTGCCCCAGGAGGGGTCTCGGGTGGCTGTGCCCCAAGGGGGGTCTCGGGTGGCTGTGCCCCATGGGGGGTCTCGTGTGCCAAAGCCCCAGGAGGGGTCTCGTGTGCCAAAGCCCCAGGAGGGGACTCGTGTGCCAAAGCCCCAGGAGGGGACTCGTGTGCCAAAGCCCCAGGAGGGGACTCGTGTGCCAAAGCCCCAGGAGGGGTCCCCACTGCCCTTGCCTCACGGCATGAGGACCCGTCTGCCCTTGCCTCACGGCATGAGGACCCGTCTGCCCTTGCCTCACGGCATGAGGACCTGTCTGCCCTTGCCTCACGGCATGAGGACCCGTCTGCCCTTGCCTCACGGCATGAGGACCCGTCTGCCCTTGCCTCACGGCATGAGGATGCTGTTTTCCCTTCCATCGGGCAAGCGAGGACTGCCGTGTCAACGGTCAGTCCAAATGTTGTCTTGTCTTTCAGGGTCACTCAGTCATCCAAGTCTGCCTTTCCAGAGGTCCGTGAGGTGCCTGCCTTTCCAGAGGTCCGTGAGGTGCCTGCCTTTCCAGAGGTCCGTGAGGTGCCTGCCTTTCCAGAGGTCCGTGAGGTGCCTGCCTTTCCAGAGGTCCGTGAGGTGTCCGCCTTTCCAGAGGTCCGAGAGGTGTCCGCCTTGCCAGAGGTCCGAGAGGTGTCCGCCTTGCCAGAGGTCCGAGAGGTGTCCGCCTTGCCAGAGGTCCGAGAGGTGTCCGCCTTGCCAGAGGTCCGAGAGGTGTCCGCCTTGCCAGAGGTCCGAGAGGTGTCCGCCTTGCCAGAGGTCTTGCCAGAGGTCCGAGAGGTGTCCGCCTTGCCAGAGGTCTTGCCAGAGGTCCGAGAGGTGTCCGCCTTGCCAGAGGTCTTGCCAGAGGTCCGAGAGGTGTCCGCCTTGCCAGAGGTCATGCCAGAGGTCCGAGAGGTGTCCGCCTTGCCAGAGGTCATGCCAAGGCCTGTCCAGCCCCAGGAGGGGGTTCTGCCTGTCCAGCCCCAGGAGGGGGTTCTGCCTGTCCAGCCCCAGGAGGGGGTTCTGCCTGTCCAGATTCTAGAAAGGGTAGTTGATGGCCTCTCACCAAAAGGGTCATCAAACCCTGAAGTCCCAGGATGGGTTCCAGTTTTCGTGTCCAGTTCTGAAGCCCCGGGTGGGGCCTCTGATCCTGCAGCCCTAGAAAGGGCATCTGATTCAAGTTCTAGTGTTAAACATTGTGCCTCAGAGTTGATTTCCAATGTGAATACAGCTTTCTCAAACTGTATCCAAAATACCTCCAAACACTATCGTGTCGCATCTGTTAGCTTTAGTTCCAAGAAAGATCTCCATTGTAATACTCCAGGGAATATTGTCTTTGAAGGAGATCTTGCCAAATTCCGTGCCCTGGCTCGTCAGTATCTCGTATACATCGAATCAGACTCGTCAATCAGCATCACTCCTGCCAATGCAGTTAATTATTTCCTCAGATCCTTCAGAGGGGAAGCTTTGGACTGGGCCAAACCCTTCATCAAGTCCAAAAATCCATTGCTCACTGATCTTCCTGCCATCATTAAAGCGGTACAACAAAGATTCACCCCAAAATCAGACTGTTCAAAGTTGTCCATAGATTCAAATTCTGTCATATCTATTTCCAGTCAAAGTCTACCTGTTCCGGTCAGTAAAGTTAAGATAACTGCTTCTGCTAATGAGTCTCCATGTCTTGCTGATCCTAAAGAGAAATTTCCTGCCCTACCGGTTCCCGGGAAGAACCTTAAGTTTCGTAAGTCTCAAGTAGGGGCTTCATGTCCTGTTGGTCCTGAGAAAGTTCTTCCTTCTGTCAAGCCTGAAATTAAAGTCCAGTCTGTTGGTCCTGCTAAAGACTCTCATTCTTTTGATCCTGACCAAGACCCAGACCCTATTATCTTTAATGGGAGGTTGGAGCAATTTCGAGATCTGTTACTTCAAGTTCGGGAATTGGGTCCATGCCTTTCCTCTGATGCTGAGGTTATTCTATTCTTGGGCATGGCCAAGGGGGAGGCTCTGGAATGGCTTAAACCACTCATCTCTTCCAACGATCCTGTTCTTCAAGACTTGAAAGCCTTCCGTAATGCTGTTACTAAAAGATTTAGTGGTCCTGAAATAGATTTTTCTGAATGTTCCGGGAGTCCTGCCTTGTCCACGAAAGAACCTTCTATTACTGAAGTCGGATCACCTTTGAGGAACCAGCGCACGAATGACTCTTCATCTCACAAAGACTTCAGGCTTCCAAAATCTTCTCCAAAACAGCAAACCAACTACATAATTTCTGGCTGTATGTCATTCTCCTCCCCATACAATTGGTCCTCTGAAAATTCCTGTCATTTGAACTCATCTGCTCAGTCTGTCAAGTTTTTATCTCCTGCTAAGAAAGCTGTGGTTTTGCCTTGTGACGTTGACTCCAATTCGGATTATGACTCAGTAGCTGAAGAAGCTCTGTTACTGGAGTCACCTGTAAGCTATGACAATGGTGGTCATTTCGAGTTGTTCGCTCTGTATTTTTTTTTCTCGCAACGGAGCAATTAGTCGCTAATGCGCATGCGCAATGTCCGCAGTGTGACTGCACCAAGTAAATTTGCTATGCAGTTAGGTATTTTACTCACGGCATTACGAGGTTTTTTCTTCGTTCTGGTGATCGTAATGTGATTGACAGGAAGTGTGTGTTTCTGGGCAGAAACAGGCCGTTTTATGGGTGAGTGCGAAAAAACGCCGCCGTTTCTGGGAAAAACGCGGGAGTGGCTGAAGAAACGGAGGAGTGTCTGGGCGAACGCTGGGTGTGTTTGTGACGTCAAACCAGGAACGACAAGCACTGAACTGATCGCAGATGTCGAGTAAGTGTGGAGCTACTCAGAAACTGCACAGAGCAGTCTATTCGCAATTTTGCTAATCTTTCGTTCGCAATTTTGATAAGCTAAGATTCACTCCCAGTAGGCGGCGGCTTAGCGTGTGCAAAGCTGCTAAAAGCAGCTTGCGAGCGAACAACTCGGAATGAGGGCCAATGTCTTTATGCTTCCAGTGGTAAAACCAAAACGGTTCCATAAGAAGAAGCATCGTCTGAGATCTTGAATTTATGATTTATCTCTAAGACTTTTTGTTTCCCTAAGTCCTGTTCGGGTGTCCGGAGTCCACCCTGAAGGGGGTGGGTAATGTTGGGATTCTGTTCAGTATGTATCTGGTGTCAGCTGATTCATATGTGTTCTGTTCCTTTGGCTCTGTGTACATGCAGCTCAGCAGGTGCACAGGGTTTGTAATTAGAGTTAACACTCCCAGCCTGGCCTTGTTCATTGGTTAGTGTGGCTGTTAAAGGCCAGCTAGCTGAGTTCTCCGACGCCGGTGATATTATACTACTTTCCTGCCTGAACTATCTGCATTTCCTGGTGTCTTTGTCCTAGCTCCTGTTCATGCCGAGAAGCCTGGTCTGCCAGTTCATGTTATCCTGTCACAACCATTCTTGCCAGTTCATGTTCATGCCAGGACTATTTATCTAAGTATTATGGACTTTCATTGTGCTCTGTGGATTCTCTAGTATTCATTACTTGTGTTACATGTTACTATGGACTTCCTCTATGCCTGCATGCTGTTATACTTTATTGTATAAGTCCTGCAATCTGAGTTCCGTGGATTATATTACTTTGGTTCCTTATTCAACTATCTCATTACTCTGCTGCAACTCTCAGTCTGAAAAACCAATTACTCCCTGCTCATATTGTACCCTGGATTGTTACTGTGATTCATCTGCTATACCTTATTATACCTCTGCCATAATAAAGTACTTAGTATTCCTGCACTTCTGTGGACATACATTACCTGCAACAGTGATTGTAATACATTCTAGTCCTGTAATCAAGTCCTGGCTTATAGCTGTTATATTACTCACCTGCTGTCCATAATCAGTGTGGTGCTGCACATTCCAGTATTAAAGGGAGAGTCCATAGTCTGCTAAACTTTAATTCTGCTACAACTCGCTCAAGTTACTACAGTATTCCACAGTCAAGTCTGGTTAACCATTTCTATGTTACACTGCATCTGCCTGCACCTCCAGTAGTAATTCTCTCCTTGTAATTCACCTGCCAAACATTAGAGGCAGGTGAATCGTAACAATATCTGTGCTAACACTGCTTTATTGTGGGGACTGGGGACCAGCAGTATTATATAGGAGGAGTACAGTGCAGAGTTTTGCTGACCAGTGACCACCAGTATTATACGTTGTCCGCCTGAAAAACGCTCCATATCTGTGCTCAGTGTGCTGCATATATCTGTTGACAATGTCTATAATATTTGTCCTATTAAAAACACGTTAAAGGTTAAAGAACACAGTACGCAATTGGCGCAAAATGTACCGCAAGGGTACGCCCTTAACTATACTTTAAGGAATGTACTTATACTGTAAACATTTGTGCAGTGATAATGTGTAGATGTAATGCAGTGTAACCTTGTTAGCTTAAAAGCTGTATGAGCGACTATGACGCTCTGAGAACCTTTATGCATTTATAATAATCAATCAAATACCGGTCTAAGGTTCTAACGCCTTTAGTGAGAGAATGAACGTTCAAAAAGAATAATACAGTACAAGCTATACACTACCAAAATAACATAGAATATCTAACCAAGTTACAACACATAAAATACAATAAAGACACAATTACTTTTAAAAGGGGAAGGAGAGAGAGAATGGCTTATAATTACAATAAAGACAATATGATTGCGGAGAAAACTTACACATGTGAGAGACAATCGCTGCGCAGTTAGTCAATGCTGAATACCGCATGGGAAAGAAGCTAGACTCCATTTTGGGAAAACTCCCATGATTCCAAAGACTGCAACACATGGTTGAAAGGGGGAGGGGAAAACACCCAGCAGCAGCCATTTCTTACAAACCAACTAATCTTATTCCACATTCCAATCCAACTTCCTAGAACCATCTTATTCAATTTCACATTCCAAACAAACTCAGTATCTCAATAACCAGAGCATATGGTATGATGGCTATGCTATATGAATTATCACAAGACCAGATCACAATGTAACCACACATATCAGCCTGCCATTGCTACAAAACCCATATTCACAAGTAACTGCATGGCGGTATTCATGATTGACAAGATATATTATAACAAACCAGCACAATCTATTTTAAATCACCATAGGCAAACAAATACCACAAATGCTATGCTACAGGTTGTCTAATGTCCCAGCTACCATCACAGATTCCCAGATCTATCACACAAACAAGTTACAATATCCTATTTAAACCAGCACCATTGACCTTAAAGCCATATGTCTATATTTCCTTATCTAGCCATGTGAATTCAATACTTAGCCTTTCACTTGGAGGTCAGTCCTGGGGATGAAGCAGCCATGCTGCTGGGTGCCAGGTAGCTGTGTGAGTGAGTGAGCCCTGTGATTTCCAGTGGATAATATCATACCTGCATTCCAGCTGTGGGGGTGTGTCAACCACAGGAAGTGTGTCTTTCACAGTATGTGGGCTGTCTTGTATCAGAAAGCTGAGCATGTGAGCTTGGTTATGCAAAATGTTGGGTGATGACTAACACATTCCTGTCTTGTGGAAAGCTATTGTTTGGCGAATACAAAACAAAACCCTGTCTCTGGGTTTTGTTCGATATTCATGATGTCCACTTTCAGTTGAGACAATGACATCTCAGCAATCATTCTTCTGGAGACAAACCCTAAGCCCATTTGTAAACACAGGTGTTGGCCCTCCTCATTGAGTCTCAAAGCTCAGTGTAATTAAAGGCTATTGTACTCCGTCTGCGGGAAAGATACTGATTTGGAATATAATTAATCTTCAATTACTATTCCTGTGTTTAACTATGCATAAGAACACGTGAAGCCCTCCCAACATGCAAGCTATTGTTTGGGGAATCTCTAAGGTCAAAGAGCCATTTGAGACCCACTGATACCTGCTGGACTCAGGGGAATATTAACTTATAAAATCCATTATTTTGATTAAATATGTAGCGTGCACACGCATGAAGTGCATATATGGCAACGTGCAGCGTGATATTTTTCTGACTTTGACACTGTGCTCACACTGCTTTATTGTGGGGACTGGGGACCAGCAGTATTTTATATAGGAGGAGTACAGTGCAGATTTTGCTGACCAGTGACCACCAGTATTATACGTTGTCTGCCTGAAAAACGCTCCATATCTGTGCTCAGTGTGCTGCATATATCTGTGCTCACACTGCTTTATTGTAGGGACTGGGGACCAGCAGAATTATATAGGAGGAGTACAGTGCAGAGTTTTGCTGACAGTGACCACCAGTATACATAGCAGTACGGTACGGAAGGCCACTGCTCTACCTACCTCTGTGTCGTCAAGTATACTATCCATCCATACCTGTGGTGCATTTCAGTTGTGCGCAGTATATATAGTAGTAGGCCATTGCTATTGATACTGGCATATAATTCCACACATTAAAAAATGGAGAACAAAAATGTGGGGGTTAAAATAGGGAAAGATCAAGATCCACTTCCACCTCGTGCTGAAGCTGCTGCCACTAGTCATGGCCGAGACGATGAAATGCCATCAACGTCGTCTGCCAAGGCTGATGCTCAATGTCATAGTAGAGAGCATGTAAAATCCACAAAACAAAAGTTCAGTTAAATGACCCAAAAATCAAAATTAAAAGCGTCTGATGAGAAGCGTAAACTTGCCAATATGCCATTTACGACACGGAGTGGCAAGGAACGGCTGAGGCCTTGGCCTATGTTCATGGCTAGTGGTTCAGATTCACATGAGGATGGAAGCACTCATCCTCTCGCTAGAAAACTGCAGTGCCACTCCTAGATGGGCCAGGTGTTTGTGTCGGCCACTTGTGTCGCTTAGCTTAGCCATCCAGCGACCTCGGTGCAAATTTTAGGACTAAAAATAATATTGTGAGGTGTTTAGAATAGACTGAAAATGAGTGTAAATTATGGTTATTGAGGTTAATAATACTATGAGATCAAAATGACCCCCAAGTTCTATGATTTAAGCTGTTTTTGAGGGTTTTTTTGTAAAAAAACACCCGAATCCAAAACACACAAATCCGACAAATTTTCAGGGAGGTTTTGTCAAAACGCGTCCGAATCCAAAACACGGCCGCGGAACCGAATCCAAAACACAAAACTCGAAATTTCCGGTGCACATCTCTAATAAAAACTTGTTAGTTGGGTGAGTGCACCTCAAATTGTACCTGGTTTCTCTCCCCTTTTCCCCTCTCAATGGGGAATTGATTTCATATCCTTATCAGGGCCGAAACTAGGATTTTCGTCACCCGGGGCAAGGCTATAGTTTGCGCCCCCCCTCCCCCCAAAAAAAAACAACAACAACAAGAGTATAACAAACTATCTCAAACTAAGATATCAGATTACCAGGAAATTTGAAAAAAGGGGATACTATTGGACAATATTCCCCTATGTGCCACAAATGCCCTACAGTATGCGTCACATGCCCTGCCAGTGTGTTAAACTACATGCTCCACTGTGTGTCCCCATACATTGCACTATATCATAACACTTAATCACTGCACTACATTCCCCTATCCACTGCACTATATCACTACACTACATCCCCTACATGCTGAACTACATCACTGCACTACATGCCCCTATGCACTGCACTGCATACCCTATATGCTACACTACATCACTACACTACATCCCCTTATATGCTTCACCACATCAGTGCACTACATGCCCCTATATACTGCAATACATTACTACACTACATACCCTATATGGTTCACTACACTACATCCCCCTATAAGCTACACCAAATCACCCCATCTGGGAGGCAAAGCGGAGCTTGATACTGCTAACTGAGAACACAGTGTGCTTCTATAGCTTGCACAGTGCACCGCACGCTAGTCGCACCACTGCGTGGCAAAGAAGAGAGTTTAAGACAGTAGCCAGCATAGGAGAGATCCCAGGTACTGGAGCTCACCTGCACAGCATTGGAGCCAGCTGTGAGCAGACAGGTGGGTCAGAGACAATGCCAAGGGGGCTGTCTGCTGCCTTACTGCCGGTAAAAAAAAAAAAAACCCTGTTCCTCTGTAACTCCTTGGCACCCCCTCAAATCCTGCACCCGGGGCGCATGCCCCCTTAGCTCCCCCTCTAGTTACGGCCCTGTCCTTATCCAAACCAGGTGGTAGCACCTTCATGAGCCTTCAAATCTTTTTTTACACATATATGTGAATCCCTAAAATTAGGGTTAAATTAGACATGATGAAAGGCACCCCAACTTTGTAATATACACTACAATTTACTTATCTTGGTGTGGGTTATCCTCCAAACCTGGTGGGAGCTTTTTTCTTGACCAGTATTGGAACTTCTAGATATCTGATGAGGAATTGTTACTGAAACAAATAGAAAGAGCAGCAGGATTAGGAGACATAGGGGTATATTTACTAAAATTCGTATTTTCCCGACTGAGGTTAAAGATCTGTCACGAATGACATCGAAAGTGTGAATTTGCAACTTTTTGAATTTATTACGACTAATTTACTAAGCTGTCGTATTTTTCTTCTTCGTGTTTTGCCATGTCGATGTCATTCGTAGTTTTGTGAGGTAGAATGAGGCCGATTTAGTGTTTTTGCGGCCGTGTTATGTGGGTTTTTTCGAATGCGTCACATTTTAGCCACGGCAGTGTTTGTCCACTCACGGCCGCGTTTTTTCTTGAGTTTCGTTTTTGTCACTCGTCCGTGATTGGTTTGATTCGTGATGGAGGAGTGTCTGTGCACATTACTATAAAAACGCCCCAAACCGTCCGCACCTCGTGGGTTTAGCTAGTGGAGAGGAGAGAGGAAGGTGTGTTAAGAGTTGGTGGATTTGGAGCGGATTTTTGCGATTGTTGAGTGCTGTACTGTGTGTGTAAGTAGTCTTGTCATACTTGTTGTGTAGTTTTTTTCAAAGTTTGTCTACTTTTTTGTCCTTGTTTTTTTTTTCAAGTCTATTGTCATTGTTTGTGTGTTGGGTGTGTAGTGTGTAGTGGAGGAGTGTGTTTTCTGGGTTTTTTTTTCCTGTGTTATTTGTAGTTTGTCGGGATTATGTCCCAGTCAGAGGTCAGTGTGGTGGAGGAGGTGAGTGAATGAGGTGGAGGGGGTGAGTGCGGTGGAGGGGGTGAGTGCGGTGGAGGGGGTGAGTGAGGTGGAGGGGGTGAGTGAGGTGGAGGGGGTGAGTGAGGTGGAGGGGGTTAGTGAGGTGGAGGAGGTTAGTGAGGAGGAGGGGGTGCCTGTTGCAGCGTTTTCCAGTGATAGTGATGGTGTTGTGGCTCCGCAGCCACGCACCACTACCAAGACTGGGCGCAATGTCAAATTCAGCTATGCTGAAAACATGGCTTTGGTGCGGGAGCTGATGAGGCATCATCGGCAATTGTTTGGCCAGGTTGCTGCCAAGGTGTCCACACGTAGGAAGTCTGTACTGTGGGGTAAAGTCATTGCGGCAGTGAATAGTGAGGGTGTGGTGAGGCGGACTGAGGACACATTTATGATATAAAGCGCCGTGTCAAGGCAAAGATGGCCAAGGAGGCCAAATCAGCCCGCCAAACCGGGGGTGGACACCCCTTCCGTGCTTCTTATCGGGATTGGGAGGAGCCTGTGTGTTCCCTTATTCCACCCGAAGTGGTTGGTGCGACTCATGTCCGGGATTCTGACCGGCCAAGGCAGGATGGTGAGTATTTATTTATTTTTTAAAAGTGTTAACATCTGTGGGTTTTTTTTTTTTATATAAAATTTTAATCCTGCTAATTCTGATTGTCAGATTTTTAATTGTTACATTGTGTTGGTGATGTCGTGCAGGGCTGGGCAACCTGTGGCTCTACAGGTGTTGGCAAACTACAAGTCCCATCATGCATTGCCTCAGTTTTGTTAATAGTGAATGCTACATCTGTTGCAGTGCATGCTGGTATGTGTAGTTCTAATACATATTCAGAGGGCCAGCTTGTCCATAACTGATTTTTCAATTTTATATTCAAACAAATATTATTTTTATTTGCATTTCTGTTAATTGTGTGCTGTTGTGTATTGTACTTTTTTTTTTTTAATGCATATTTTTTGCTCAAATTGATTTTTATGCAGATATTTGAGGCTAGTGTTGTTGTATTTGAAGTTTAAAAATTGGAAGCTTAGCGTGCAATATTGTGGTTTATTGATGCAAGTTTTTTTTGTTTAAATATAAAAAAAATCATATTGTGCTTTATTTGGCTTTGTGTATGGATTAATTAGTGTAATTGAATCTGATTTTAAGAATACACACCCAATGAAGTCATCCTGAAAAGATTAAACATAAAATTGTTTACTTATTAGGTTCCAGATGTTTACATCACAATAAGGAATTTCAGATAACAATGAGTATTCAAAGTATGTTCATAATGTTTTTTTCACAATTTTCAACAGTACGCCAGAGAAGCACCACAGCCAACACTGCCAAGTGATGCAGATGGTGGTAATGCAGGTAAGAATTCACTGTAATCACATATTCAGCAAACACATAGAAGAACAAAATATTAATGTTTCTCTTATCACATAGGTTCTTCTTCTGCAAACCGCCCTCCACTAAGGCGACCATCACAGGGCAGCGTTACTGTGGCTACAAGGCCACCCAAGAGGACCCGTGTTCATGCTCCTGCTCCTGCACCAGCATCACCACCCCAAAGGCGCATCTCTGCAGTGTCTGCCGTGCCACCACTCGCACTTTTGACCAGCCCCCAAAGTGAGGATCCACAATCCCCACAGTTGTCTGAGTATTTTTACATTTTTTTAAAAATCCATTAGTAAACAGTGTAGTAGATTAAATAACCAGATGAAGGCATAAGGAAGTGAAAAAACACTGTTATGTGCAAGATGATAAAGGCAGCAGTACAAAAAAACATAAACATGTGAAGGTACATTTTGGAGATGCTTGCCTTGTGCCTTTAGCACCTTGCACATATCACTGGTTTCTCACTTACTTATGCCTTCTCCAGATTTATACATCTGCACCACTGTTAGTACTGTAAAAGCTAAACTCAAAATGACCACTCAAACTTGCAATAATAAACACCTGCAAGCAGATGCTGTTATCGTTATTTTAGGATGTTACTTGCAAAATTAGAGGATGTCCATATCCACACTTCCACAAAAGTTTTTTAGCAACAAAAATAAAACCAAAAAAAGACATTAAAAAATAAAACAAACATTGACATGGGCCCAAATTCCACTTCTAAACATAGGGCACCTTAAAAAAGAAAAAACATTGTTAATGTGTACATTTTAGACCACTATATTAGTTAACTTTTTCTCCAGACCACTGACTGCCTTGACCAATGTATGATTGTATTGTTCATCACATTTTTTGATTTTTGTGTGTTGGCCCAAAGGAAGCTTCATAATCCAAAAGAAAATGTAGTACTTTAAATTTGTAAGAGTACATGGAGTGTAAACAGTAATTATGACTCTGAATCCTACAATTGCAAAAAATAAATAAAAAATACTGAGTAGTATACGTTTGGAGCCACATCATTTAACTAAAAGGTGACCAACATAGTTAAGTTTATTCAATAATCAATTTAGCCATTACATTAATATTATGAAGTAATGCATGTTGCAGAAAAACTATTGTAAGACCAATGCGACAAATGTACTAAATATTGCCTGTGTTCAACCCCATACAGACCCAGCCATCATGAGCGACGATGTCCAGCAGGACCGTGCCCAGGAGACCTTTACACTCCTCCTGCAGCCCATCGATCCAACACGGGCAAACATGCCTCAGGACATTCCCCAACCAGCTCAAGCATCCCAAAGCCAACAAATGAGCACAACACCAGGGCCAACACAAACGGACTAAGAGTTTTGGTCAGGTTGGGCATCACACCAGGCACACCACTCCGCGTGCCTCACCACCCAAACACAACACCTGTCAAGTCTGCCCCATCATTTGCCAAAAGTGAGTCGCAACTCAGCAAGACTCATAGTGCAGGTGGGCCGAATAGCGAACACTATGGAGCAGATGAGGGCAGGCAAACCTTCAGCGCATCATGGATGATCAACAGCGGCAGCAGCAAACACTAATCCAGATGATCCAGCATAACCAAGTAATCAATGACAATCTGTCTCGCATCATTGCCAACAACACTGCCGCTTATACCCAGCTTACGGCAAGTTTAAATATTTTAAGCCAAAATTTAAGTGTATTGGGCCCACACCATGTGACCTCAGGCACAACAACCCCTAGCCAAACCCCAGTTCAATCACCAGTTCGACCTTCAAGTCGAAGCCGCACCCATGAGCCACCACAAGCCTCTGCACCCAGCACCCAAAAACGTAAAAAATAATATTGACTGCCCAGAATATGGTGGCCATTTAATTATTTAAAATATGTGTTATGCCTAAATTGGTATGTTGTTTAAAATAAATTGTTCACACCAAATATGTGTATTGCTTAATTAGCTACCAAAAAAAAAAACCAGTGTCTAGGGCCAGATGAGTATTGAGACAGGGGGAGAGTGTGCTGTCTCAGGGTCTAGGGTCAGTTTGACCAGATTATACAGAGTGAAATAAGTTAAAAAATTTAGTCTGAGCATCTGTATAACATGGTCATCAGCAAGTTAGTTTTAGTTTAAACGGCCAAGAAAAAATAAAGGCATGGGCAGCCTACGCGGAACATGTACAACCTGCTGACCCTGTTGTTTTTCCTGGCCTGGGTTTATTGTAGCCTCATGGAGCAGTGTCGGGTATCCCACAGCAAACAATACAGTAGTACGACACACAGTAGCAGCCATTTCAGAGTGAGAGTTATTCAAAATGTGCCTGGGACTCTTTTATAGGGCCAAACATTCAGGTGTGACTAATGAATAATTGAATACACATGTAAACACGCTTCTCAAAAGCAGGTCTACTTTTTTTTTAGCACTTTTTTACGATTTGTATTTTTTCACGACCGCAAATGCTTTTTCACGGTACACATTACAAATACGAATGGTTAGTAAATGACCGATTCATACCTAAACAGCCGCGTTTGACCGAAGGTGTATTTATTCGTATTTTTTTACTAGAACTTCCAAAAAAATACGAATGCTCTCATCACTGCCGTGATTTGTGCTTAGTAAATTCCCGAGATGACACTTTGAAGATAAAACACCATCTCGGTCAAAATCGGGACCTTAGTAAATATACCCCATAGTAGTGATGGGAGATTTTAACTATCCAGAGATAAACTGGAAAAATGATTCATGTGAAACTGCTAGGGGTAACATGTTTTTAAACACACTAAATGATAACTACTTAGTTCAATTAATCGAGGAACCAACTAGGTACAATGCAATCCTAGACCTGGTATTAACAAACCATGAGGAATTGATATCAAATATTATAGTAGGGGAGCCCATAGGAAACAGCGACCAAATATGGTCATATTCAATATCCGTTTTCATAAGCAGTCCTATAATGGCTCAACTAGGACTCTAAACTTTAGCAAAGCCAACTTTGCCATGATGAGGAACGCTTTAAGGGACATTGAATGGGAGATTCTGTTTCAAGAAAAAAAAAACTACGGAGAAATGGGATGTATTAAAATCATTGCTAGTTAAAAATACTCGCAAATTTATTCCCACAAGCAGCAAAAAAGGAATAAAAATCCCAAACCAATGTGGCTTAACAAAAAGATAAAGGAACTAATCGGCAAAAAAAAGTCGAGCATTCAAAACATACACATCTAAAGGGTTATTACAGCATTATAAGGATTGTAACAAAATTTGCAAAAAAGAAATTAGAGCGGCTAAAGTAGACACTAAAAACCTAGTACCAAAGGAAAGCAAAGCAAATCCCAAAAAATATTTTAAATACATCAACAGCAAGAGATTAAAGTAGGAGAGTATAGACCCTTTAAAAGACAAGTTGGGAGTCTTAATCAAAAAATAGGATTTTAATACCTACCGGTAAATCCTTTTCTCTTGGTCCTTAGAGGATGCTGGGGTCACATCAAGAACCATGGGGTATAGACGGGATCCGCAGGAGACATGGGCACTTTAAGACTTTCAAAGGGTGTGAACTGGCTCCTCCCTCTATGCCCCTCCTCCAGACTCCAGTTATAGGAACTGTGCCCAGGGAGACGGACATTTCGAGGAAAAGGATTTATTGTTAAACCAAGGTGAGATACATACCAGCTCACACCTCAAGCACGCCGTACAACATGGCATTCAACATAACGCAAGTCAACGGCATGAACAACGTCAGCAACAGGCTGACTAAAAATGTAACACAACATGTGTTGAAACTTAACAAAAAACTGCAGATACAATACGCACTAGGACGGGCGCCCAGCATCCTCTACGGACTAAGAGAAAAGGATTTACCGGTAGGTATTAAAATCCTATTTTCTCATACGTCCTAGAGGAAGCTGGGGTCACATCAAGAACCATGGGGTTATACCAAAGCTCTAGAACAGGCAGGAGAGTGCGGATGACTCTGCAGCACCGATTGACCAAACATGAGGTCCTCATCAGCCAGGGTATGAAACTTGTAGAACTTCGCAATGGTGTTTGAACCCGACCAAGTAGCCGCTCTGCAAAGTTGTAATGCCGAGACCCCCCGGGCAGCCGCCCAGGACGAGCCCACCTTTCTGGTAGAATGGGCCTTCACCGATTTCGGTAACAGCACTCCAGCCGAAGAATGAGCATGCTGAATCGTATGACAGATCCAGCGCGTAATAGTCTGCTTGGAAGCAGGAGCCCCAATCTTGTTGTGAGCATACAGGACAAACAGAGCCTACGTTTTCCTAAACTGAGCCGTTCTGGCAACATAAATTTTCAAAGCTCTGACTACATTGAGAAACTTCAATTCCAGCAAGGCGTCAGTAGCCACTGGCACCACAATAGGTTGGTTCAAGTGGAACGACGAAATTACTTTCAGCAGAAATTGCAGACGAGTCCTCAACTCTGCTCTATCTTCATGAAAGATCAAATAAGGGTTCTTGTGAGACAAGGCCGCTAATTCAGACACCCGCCTTGCGGATGCCAAGGCCAACAGCATGACAACTTTCCAAGTGAGGAATTTCAACTCTACCTTCTGTAAAGGTTCAAACCAATGAGATTGAAGGAATTGCAACACCAAGTTAAGATCCCACGGTGCCACTGGGGGCACAAAGGGAGGTTGGATGTGCAACACGCCTTTCACGAAAGTCTGAACTTCTGGAAGGGAAGCCAATTGTTTTTGGAAGAAAACCGATAAGGCTGAAATTTGTACTTTAATTGAGCCCAACTTTAGGCCCGCATCCACACCAGCTTGTAGAAAATGTCCTAACTGAAATTCTTCCGTAGGAGCCTTCCTGGATTCACACCAAGACACGTATTTTCTCCAAATACAGTGGTAATGTTTAGACGTTACTCCTTTTCTGGCCTGAATAAGAGTGGGGATGACTTCCTTGGAAATACCCTTTCGGGCTAGGATCCAGCGTTCAACCACCAAGCCGTCAAACAAAGTTGCGGTAAGTCTTGGAACATGCACGGCCCCTGCTGTAACAGATCCTCCCTCAGAGGAAGAGGCCAGGGATCTCCTATGAATAATATGAATAATTCCTGAAGATCTGGATACCAAGCCCTCCTTAGCCAGTCTGGAACAATGAGGATCGCTTGTACCTTTGTTCGTCTTATGATCTTTATCACTTTTGGAACGAGTGGAAGCGGAGGAAACACATACACCGACTGAAACACCCACGGTGTCAATAGGGCGTCCACTGCTATTGCTTGCGGTTCTCTCGACCTGGAACAATATCTCTGAAGTTTCTTGCTGAGGCGAGACGCCATCATGTCTATTTGAGGAATTCCCCAAAGACTTGTCACTTCTGCAAAGACCTCTTGATGAAGACCCCACTCTCCTGGATGGAGATCGTGTCTGCTGAGGAAGTCTGCTTCCCAGTTGTCCACTCCTGGAATGAAGATCGCTAACAGAGTGCTTGTATGCCTTTCCACCCAGCGGAGAACCTTTGTGGCCTCTGCTATTGCCGTTCTGCTCTTTGTTCCGCCCTGGCGGTTTATGTACGCTACTGCAGTTATGTTGTACGACTAAATCAAGGCGGCCCAATTGCGAAGAAGATGTTCCGCTGGCAGAAGGCCGTTGTAAATGGCCCTTAACTCCAGAACATTTATGTGTAGACAAATTTCCTGGCTTGACCATCTTCCCTGGAAGCTTTCCCCCTGTGTGACTGCTCCCTAGCCTCAGAGACTCGCATCCGTGGACATTAGGATCCAGGCCTGGATCCCGAACCTGCGTCCCTCTAGGAGATGAGAGCTGTGCAGCCACCACAGGAGTGAGATTCTGGTCTTGGAAGACAAGATTATCCTTCGGCGCATGTGAAGATGGGACCCGGACCACTTGTCCAACAGGTCCCACTGAAACACTCTGGCATGGAATCTGCCAAACTGAATGACCTCGTAGGCCGCCACCATCTTCCCCAGCAACTGAGTGCATTGATGGATCGATACTCTTGCTAGTTTCAGAATTTGTTTAACCAGTTTCTGAATTTCCAGAACCTTTTCCACTGGAAGAAAAACTCTGTAATTCTGTGTCCAGAATCATTTCCAAAAACGACAGCCGTCTCGTCGGAACCAACTGTGATTTTGGCAAGTTTAGGAGCCAACCATGTTGCTGCAGAATTGTCAGGGAGAGCGTAATGTTCTGCAGTAATTGGTCCCTGGATCTCACCTTTATCAGGAGATTGTCCAAGTATGGGATAATTGTGACTCCTTGTTTGCGCAGGAGAACCATCATTTCGGCCATTACTTTGGTGAAAACCCTCGGAGCCGTGGACAGATCAAACGGCAACGTCTGAAATTGGTAATGACAATCCTGAACTGCAAACCTCAGGTAAGCCTGATGTGGAGGATAAATGGGAACATTTTAAGTAGGCATCCTTTATGTCTACCGACACCATAAAATCCCCCTCCTCCAGACTGGAAATCACTGCCCGGAGAGATTCCATCTTGAATTTGAATTTTCTCAGGTAGAAATTGAGGGATTTGAGGTTCAGGATTGGTCTGACTGAGCCGCCTGGCTTCGGGACCACGAACAGGCTTGAATAAAAGCCTTCTCCCTGTTGCGATGGGGGAACCCTGACAATGACTTGATTGTGACACAATTTTTGTATTGCGGCGCATACCACCTCCCTGTCCGGAATAGAAGCTGGCAAGGCCGATTTGAAAAATCGTCGAGTGGGAACGTCTTGAAACTCTAGTTTGTACCCCTGGGACACTATTTCTAAAACCCATGGGTCCAGGGCCGAACGAGCCCAGAACTGATTGAAGAGCCTGAGACGTACCCCCACCGGTGCGGACTCCCACAGAGGAGCCCCAGCATCATGCGGTGGATTTGGCAGAAGCCGGGAAGAACTTCTGCTCCTGGGAGCCGGCCACGGCCGGTGATTGTTTACCTTTTCCCTTTCCTCTAGAAGCAAGGAAGGAAGACCCTCAGCCTTTTCTGTATTTATTGGGCCGAAAGGACTGCATCTGATAGTGGTGTGCTTTCTTTTGTGGTGCAGGCACATAAGGTAAAAATGATGACTTACCCACGGCAGCCATAGATACCAAGTCAGCGAGGCCGTCACCAAACAATACACCACCCTTATACAGTAGAGACTCCATAGCTTTCTTAGTCACTATCAGCATTCCATTGATGAATCCACAATGCTCTCCTAGCTGAGACTGCCATGGCATTGGCCCTTGATCCCAAGAGGCCAATATCCCTTGCAGCTTCCTTTAGGTAGACTGCAGCGTCCCTGATATAACCTAGTGTCAAAAGAACGCTATCCCTATCCAGGGTATCTATTTCAGATGACAAGTTATCTGCCCATTTTTTGATAGCACTACTCACCCACGCAGATGCAATGACTGGTCTGAGGGGCAGATGTATTAACCTGGATTAGGCATAAGGAAGTGATAAACCAGTGATATGTGCAAGGTGATAAAGGCACCACCCAATCAGATCCAATATGTAAATTAACAGTTAGGATCTGATTGGCTGGTACCTTTATCACCTTGCACATATCACTGGTTTAGCACTTCCTTATGCCTTCTCCAGGTTAATACATCTGCCCCTGAGTAGCATACCCGTGGTGATATAAATGGATTTCAATGTATTTTCCTGCCTGCGATCTGCAGGATCCTTTAGGGCTGCCGTGTCAGGGGACGGAAGAGCCACCTTTTTGGACAGCCATGATAGAGCTTTATCCACAACGGGGGGTGACTCCCATTTTTCCCTATCCCCAGAGGGAAACTGATACACCACCAGAATCCTTTTGGGAATCTGAAACTTTTTGTCAGGATTTTCCCAAACCTTTTCACAAAGCGTGTTCAGTTCATGAGAGGGAGGAAACGTTACCTCAGGTTTCTTTCCTTTATACATACAGACCCTAGTATCAAGAACAGTAGGGTCCTCAGTAATATGTAATACGTCTTTTATTGCCACAATTATGTACTGAATGCTCTTTGCCAGTGTTGGATCTGATCTGGCATCACGATAGTCGACACTTGAGTCAGTGTCCGTGTCGGTATCCGTGTCTGCCAGCTGGGCAAGTTAACGTTTTTGTGACCCCGCAGGGGGCTGGACTTGTAACAACACATCCTCTACGGATTTCTTTCATGCCTGGTTCTGAGACTCAGATTTATCCAATCTCTTATTTATCAGAGCCACATTTGCATTCAAAGCACTCAAAACATTCACCCAATCAGGTGTTGGCGGTGCCAACAGGGTCACTCCCACAGCCGTTTGTGTCCCTAACATAGTCTCCTCCTGGGAAGAGCACTCCACCTCAGACATGCCGACACACGTGCACCCAACACACCCAGACACACTGGGCCTATAGGGGACAGACCCACAGTAAAGCCTGTCAGAGGGAGTTACATCCCAGAGCTCAATCCCGGTCGGAAACACCACAGAAAATGCCCCAGACCTGCAGCGCTTTTATAATTAACATATAATGCACCAAAATAACTATGCCCCCCCATTTTTCACCCTGATACTTATGCAGCAGTGTGAGGAAGGACCAGCGTCTCTGCAGCCTTGTGTAGAGAAAATGGCGCCGGGTTGTGTGCTGTGAGGGTTATGCTCCGCCCCCGTAATGGTGCGCTTCAGACCCGCTGTTTAAAAAAAAAATTATACTAGCGAGGGTCTGGACAGTGCCCTGGCACTATGTCCACTCTTGCCAGTTACTTATAGAGGTCATATATGCTGCCCAGGGTGCCCCCCCGCACCCTGTAGTGCCGCTGTGTGTGGGAGCATGGCGCGCAGCGTGCGAGCTCTGCGGTACCTCAGAAGCCATCACTGAAGTCTTCTTTTCTTCTTCTACTCACCTGTCTTCTGGCTCTGCAAGGGGGGGTGACGGCGGGCACTGGGAACGAGCATCTAGGTGTACCTAGCGATCAGACCCTCAGGAGCTAATGGTGTCCTGTAGCCAAAGAAGCAGTGCCTTTAAACTTACAGAAGTAGGTCTGACTTCTCTACCCTAAGTCCCACAAAGCAGGGAGACTGTTGCCAACAGTCTCCCTGAAAATAAAAAACCTAACATAAGTCTTTTTCAGAGAAACTCAGTAGAGCTCCTCAGAGTGCATCCAGTCTCACTGGGCACAGATTCTAAACTGGAGTCTGGAGGAGGGGCATAGAGGGCGAAGCCAGTTCACACCCTTTGAAAGTCTTAAAGTGCCCATGTCTCCTGTGGATCCCGTCTATACCCCATGGTTCTTGATGTGACCCCAGCATTCTCTAGGACGTATGAGAAATGATAATGACATAGCAAACAAGCTAAATTAGTTTTTTTTCAATGGTATTTACCAGAGAAGACCAAATGCAGGGTCTAACACACAATCTGAACAAAAATAATGTCCTACTGCTAAATGTTTATTTATGCGAGGAGGTAGTCTGTGACTGATTAAAAAATGTAAAGATTAATAAGTCACCTGGTCCTGATGGAATTCACCCAAGGGTTCTTTTGGAGCTTCTTTCTGGACTCGCAAGACCACTATTTTTGATTTTCAAAGATTAAGTTATATCAGGTATGGTTCCCAAGGACTGGAGTATAGCGGAGGTGGTGCCAATATTCAAAAAGGGCAGTAAAACCGGGTAATTATAGACCAGTTAGTCTTACATCTATTGTGGGGAAAGTATTGGAAGTGTGAAAGTCAGTTTTACTAACAAGGGAAAAAAGCACTGCAAACGCTCACTGATGTTAGAACCGCTACGGCCGCTAAATTCATATATATATATTGCGTATGTACGCCGACATGTTATGCGCACAATATAGCGATGCGTGTGGCTGTATACACTTTACCCCTAACAGGAATGGAATGCGACACCAGTAGTTGGATGCAATGTTGTGGTCCAACGCATCAACAGTATTTACTTGAAAAACAGTCAAAAGGTAAAACAATATACAGAGAAGAGCTACAACCAATAATACATACGTTTACGCGAGCGCTCATGGATCCAGGTCTCAGTCAATCTTGGCAAGATGACCTCAGAGTATAGGGACTGACTTCTGGATCAGGAGACCTCTCTTTTATACAGTTTGTCCGAATACAGTATAATGGGGAATGTAAGCTCTTCTTTCATAGGTCAGGGGGCAAGTCCTTTACAGTACATGAGGGGTCATAGGATGGTTTGAATAAATGGGCGATGCTTGGTCCAGGGTGCACTTGCAGACGTTCGCCTCTGGGTTCCCACCGAATATCATAAGTACAGTACAATAGCAGTTTGCGAATATTACAATTCTGCGTATATCTATTCGCAGAAACATGCAATATACTGGAAATAGCCACCGGAATGTAGATCATAAAATTCTGCACATCTGAGTACCAAACACTAAATCCTAATACTGCCCCATCCCCTCACACCATGTAGAGCTGAATAGCTCTGTTGCTTTACCGTTAAAGTGTATGCAAGTCGCTGACAATGTACATGAAGGATATGTGTAAATTATGCACTATATGAATAAGATATTATACATGTCTTTGTGGCTTTTTTGTGCGAATGCGTATGCTACCATATATTCTCTTCTCATCCTGTATTATGGGTCTGTACATGTTCCAACAAACATTTACCAAGTTCATCTAGACTAGGGCATTCCTAGCTGCCCTCATCTTGTTTGGCTTATTAATAAATGGGAAGCACATTTACCTGAAGATACATTTGGGGAGATGTATGTGTATGCCATTATGCGTGGATAATATTCCTGCATCGGCTATGTGTATTATTAAGTGGGGATTACAGAAATTAGGTTAAGACAACATTTATAAAGCCTATGATGTCTGTCCTGGACATTTAAATACATATACATACACCTACCTCAGGGTACACTGATGTCATATCCGGTTGGAGATTTCCTGGTTGAGGGGGAAACACAAACAAATGGTGAAAGATACAGACCATGAAATTCATTTACATTCCTATCACAGTACTGTTTTTATCATTGGATTGCATACCAGATCTGCCACATTCACAATGCACCCGCTCCTTAGAATCATCAAATTTGCATTGTGATTTGTCCTTTTTCGCCGTGTCAAAATCTGAGCACATTTAAATATCAGACCGATAATTATGATGACACCCAGGATACAGAGAAGAAGCTTTCCCACATTTGCGATCATCCCTTGTGCCCCTTCTCCTAACCCAGAGAACCACTTGAGTGGGTTCAACCATGAGGCCCATCCGGTCAATTCATTACCCATAGCCGCTAAAGTGAGATTGTGTTTCTTTCTAAACTTCCATTTTAACTGCAATATCTTATCCATCTTTTGATCAATGATCTCTTTTAGATCCTCAGTACTGTTCGTAATATACGTACAGCACTTCACACCATACTGAGTTGCTAAAGTAACACAATAGCCACCCGTCATGGCCGTGACGTAATTCAAGACCATTCTGTGTTGTTCCAGTTCCTTTTTGTAGGCCTGTAGTTCCCTACCCGTATACCTGAAGCTGTCGTCATACATGTCAGTGATATTGTCTATCAAGTTCGCTAGCGCATGGATATACCTATAATTTATCATTCCTCTGGCAGAATGGGTAATGTCTAATGCGAGAAGAATCTGAATTCCGGTGGATTCATTAATCAAATTAGAGGCCGCTGGCTCTCCCCTGTCTATGAGGTGTCTCTTAAACACGTGTTCGTAGTGGGTGTGAGTATAAGGAGGCAGAGCGCTGCGGTGAATGTCCTTCATTTGGTCATGTGCAATGGTCATGATTTCTGGTATTACTCTGCCTATGTAACATAACCCTTCAGAGTTAGGAGAAAGTCACTTGTACGCCTTTCTTCCACATATGAAATAAGCATCATCTGGGAGAACATAGGGGACAAAATGCAATAATATCATGTCACATATAATTCTCACAAAGAAACTTGTCCCCAGTTTTTCCATCTACTTGACACAATTATCTGGCTGGATGATGTATGCACAATATCCCTGTGACACTTTACCAGCCCACATGGTTTTGGTCCCACGTGCATACTTGTATCGGAAGTACCCCCCACTTGTGGCTATCCCACGTACAAGTTCAGAGTTGATGGTTTCCTCATCAGCTCTGTGGGAGAAGGTCATTGTCTGAGTGTTCCAAGTCACTTCCCAATTTCCTGGTTACCGGAAGTTGGTTACATTGAAACAAAGTAGGGGTCTGTCTATGTGGTACTGGTGGAGCTTTAGGCTAGGGGGTCTAGATATATTGTATTTTCTGTCCACCGGTCTCCCCCCATGAAATTCAAGTACATTATTTACTGTTAATGGGTATGGCACTAATCCCGATTTACTCTGTCCTTGAGGTACTTGTGAGCACACCCAGCATTCTGTTAGGTTTAAGACCGTACCCACTAGAGAGTAGAGAGTGATAGTCACTCAAAGGATGTCCGTCAATATCGATATTATTGTTTGACTGACATCTCTGGATGCACTCATCTTCAACTATGGGGTCGCAGTACTTACATATGCAGTATTCATCAGATAACAACCCCTCACATTGCCTCCGAGCTCCGTGACTACCAGATCTCTTACTTAAACCAGCTTTGACCAAAGTGATGGACTGATTCTGGGATCCTACAAATTCATCCTCTTCATCAGAACCCATTCCAGATCCTTGCTCAACTTCTCGGGGGCCCTTGCAAAAACAAATTGTCCTGATCAAAAATAGAGTCACAATCAAAATCCGGAATAGGGATAACAGTCTCTCGATGCAAATCCATTTTGAAAAAGGGGGATGTTGGAGAGAAGAAAAAATAAGATAACAGTCATTGATCTTGTTTTTCACCACACTCAGGTATACTTCGACAGTTCTGCCTTTCAGCTTTCCCGGAACAAATTCTCCAGTGATATCAGGTTTTCTTCACCTTTTCTCTTTCTCACGAGCTTTCTCCGGGTTAGCAACCTTCTTGCAATGGGATGAGTGGACCCAAGTCTCTCTTTCGGCAACCTTCAGTGATGTCGTGCTGGTCAACTAGACTTGGTATGGTCCTTCCCACCTGTCTATTAGGCAACCTGAGTGTAGAAAATTTCAAATCATCACATAGTCCCCAGGTTCAATTTCATGACAGTTACTGTTTGGTATGTCAGGAATCACCAGTTTCAAATTCCTTTCCTGATTTCTCAATTGCTGACTCATCCTAACCAAGTATTGCACAGTCATCTCATTATTGCATTTCAAATCATCCTGGGGATCTATCATTACATGGGGCTGTGTCCAAAAAGAATTTCAAATGGTGATAGGTTAAGCGGTGAACTGGGAGTGGTTCTGATGCTATACAACACTAGATGCAGCGCCTCCGGCCACAACAGTCCAGTTTCAGCCATCACTTTGCTCAGCTTGTTTTTTTTTAGTGCTGTTCATTCTCTCCACCTTCGCACTGGCCTGTGGTCGGTAGGGAGTATGAAGTTTGCTATTAATACCCATAAGTTTGCACATAACCTGAAAGACTTCACCTGTAAAATGGGTACCCCTATCACTCCCAATGATCTTAGTAATACCATATCTACCAAAAAAGAAGAAAAAGAAACTCTCGTTTCTTGGGGGGGCACTCATTGAAAGATATTACATAAAATATAACTTTTATTGATTATCATGAAAATTTTTTTGCCACAAACCAAGACTAGGACATGAACATGTACACATAAATACCAGAATTCACAAAAAAAAAAAAAAAAAAAACACGCCTAAATTTACGCGTGGTATGAACACACCGTGGGGAGATACACGTGACCTGGTCAGGGTCAATTTATTGATCCTGACAATAGTTCCTGCAATAATAAGCATTGACAGTCCCCTAACAAGAGGAGACAAATTGTAGGATGATATAGTCGGCTGAAACAAGAAGCGGTAGCCCTATAGATAGATTTACCATAAATTTCAGCCTGTTGTAATGGATGCTACTGGCGTAGAATATAAGTAACAATAACAGTGTTGATTAGTATGTGTCCAAACTTCATAGCACATACAATCTCCCCATCGATTGCATATCATATGTTCCCTTAGAGAGGTAGTAGCGAAATAATCTAATAATTATTCAAGATCTAGGATATAAATCTCCATAATATGAGTAAAAACTGATCCTGTAATTGTCTTAGTGCAAATACTATTGATCTTCTCAATGCAGTGTACCGGTAAGCCTATTATCAGTAGAATTGGTAATTTCTTGGTAAAAAATGTCCACTATATATAACACCCTGATCCGCGTCTCAGGTATTGGCAGGTTATTGCTGATTGAATTTGTTGTCTGGGCAGAAATATCTAGTATGCCTCAAGAACACACTGTAGCAATAAATGTATCAATCTTGCTCCTCATATGTAACCATCATATTGATATTCAGAAACCAGTATAACAGGGTATACATCTAACATATCCTCTAATACGTGTATGTAAAAAGGTGGCTTCTGTTTACTGTGTGACATGCATTAATACAGTAAATGAGCATGTCCCATCTGCACCTAAGGGTTGGAAACAGAGAGAATGCTTCTGCTTTTGAAAAGATCACCCTCGGGCACCCTGATGTAACAGCGCAGGGGGTCCTCTGAGTTCTCCTTATGACAATGAGAGAGCATCGAAAAAAGATTTAAGAAACATAGTATCAATAAGATGAAAATAAAGAGCACCAATCCCCTTTTGAGTGTATGCTGCTTCCTTGCATATGTGTATACATTGATGCCAGGTGAGCGGTACCTTCCTTACGCCTATAGTGTCTGGAAGAAAGTAGTTAGGTGACAGTGCTGGGACCCTAATGGTAGTAACGGTCCTGATGCCGCAAGGTATTGCAGGACCCGTTACCCACCATGCGGTCCCGCCGGCTGTCACTCGAAATGAAAAGTACCTGAGAGTACGCGTGGATGTCAGGGTGTATGGCTCCGGCTGCACTGCACTGAGCCTCAGACAGCTGTTTCGCTTTCCGGCTTCCTCAGTGAGACACCCTGTAACGGGGTGCTGGTGTTGTTTAAAACTAGGTGATGTCCAATCAGGAGCGGGGGTGTGTGGCTATCAATTAGGCCTGTGCTAGTACCTGATGAGACCTGGTGTGTGCATTATGTCTCAGGTGTTAGTATTCTAGCATCGTCTCCCATTCCCTATGAATTGGGAACACAATTCTCTGGAGACGTGCTAAGTATAGATTCTATTAGTACCCAATGGTCTCTCTTATTCAAGTACAGAGGCATAGCTAGGGTTTTCGGAGCCCAGGGCAAGATGGAAAATGGCGCGTGGCCACACTCCAGAAGGGATGTAGCCACGCACCGGAAGGGATGTGGTCACGCACCAGAAGGGGTTGGCCACTGAAAATGGACCACAGTGCCAGTTACATTGCCCCACAGTGCCGGAAACAAGCCCCACAGTGCCAGTTACATTGCCCCACAGTGCCAAATACATTGCCCTACAGTGCCAGATACATGCCCCACAGTGCCAGATACATGCCCCACAGTGCCAGATACTATGCCCCACAGTGCCAGATACATTGCCCCACAGTGCCAGATACAATGCCCCACAGTGCCAGTTACATAGCCCCACAGTGCCAGATACATTGCCCCACTGTGCCAGATACATTGCCCCACAGTGCCAGATACAATTCCCCACAGTGCCAGTTACATTGCCCCACAGTGCCGGATACATGCCCCACTGTGCCAGATACATGCCCCACACTGTGCCTGATACATGCCCCACACTGTGCCTGATACATGCCCCACTGTGCCAGATACATGCCCCACTGTGCCAGTTACATTGCCCTACAGTGCCGGATACATGCCCCTTAGTGCCAGTTACATTGCCCCACAGTGCCAATTACATTGCCCCACAGTGCCAGATACATGCCCAGCAGTGCCAGATACATGCCCCGCAGTGCCGGATACATGCCCCACAGTGCCAGTTACATTGCACCACAGTGCCAGATACATTGCCCCACAGTGCCAGTCACATTGCCCCACAGTGCCAGATACAATGCCCCACAGTGCCAGTTACATTGACCCACAGTGCCGGATACATGCCCCACTGTGCCAGATACATGCCCCACTATGCCAGATACATGCCCCACACTGTGCCTGATACATGCCCCACTGTGCCAGTTACATGCCCCAATGTGCCAGTTACATTGCCCCACAGTGCTAGATACAATGCCACACAGTGCCAGATACATTGCCCCACAGTGCCAGTTACATGCCCCACAGCGCCAGTTACATTGCCCCACAGTGCCTGATACATGCCCCACTGTGCCAGTTACATTGCCCCACACTGCCTGATACATGCCCCACTGTGCCAGTTACATGCCCCACTGTGCCAGATACATGCCCCACACTGTGCCTGATACATGCCCCACTGTGCCAGTTACATGCCCCACTGTGCCAGTTACATGCCCCACTGTGCCAGTTACATGCCCCACTGTGTTCTCCCGTCCCCCCCGGTCACTCACCGGCACCCCTTGCTCTATGCGAGGGGAGGAGAGCGCAGCGCAGTGCCTCTCCTTCCCCTCACCGCTCCAGGTCTCCGGCCGTCCGGCGGCTGTGTGGCGCCGGTTCGCTAGCCAATCAGAGCTCGCGGACCGGCAGCCAATCAGGAGCCGGTCCGCAAGCTCTGATTGGCTAACGCCGCCAGAGGCCGTACACAGCAGCGCTGCTAGGGCTTTCAGCGGCGGTGAGGGGAGGGAGAGACGGTGCACTCTCCTCCCCTCACATTTTGGCTTGGGGGGCGAGTGGGGCATGATGCCCTGGCCGCCGACGGCGCCCCCCTCTCCTGGGCCTGCCAAGGCGCCCAGGGCACGTGCCCCACTCGCCCTACCCTAGATACGCCTCTGTTCAAGTATAAATAGACACCTGGCAATAATATGAAAATATAACCATATAACAATAAGTTATAAGGCTACATGCAAAAAATGAGAATGAGAAAGCAGTACAAAATTAATTAACAGAAGGGGAAAGAAGAAATAAAATTTACTGCTGATGTGATTATATGAAAATGCAAAAAGGTGGAACACTATATAGAACTATGAGGGATATATACTTGTATATGTATATGGATGTAGATTAGATATCTCGAAAATCCTCATATGATATTAAAATGATTATACGGGTCACATCAGATGCGTAAGTGAATTAAATATTATAAACCTTTTGTCAATGTGATTGTAAATTATGCAGGTTATAAACATTAGAAATCCTCCATATCCATGGCACCCTAACAACACAGATAAATATGTAGAGAAATTAAATAGTGATGGTAGTAAAGGAAAAAAATGAATATATGCGTACTCTCAGGTACTTTTCATTTCGAGTGACAGCCGGCTGGACCGCATGGTGGGTAACGGGTCCTGCAATACCTTGCGGCATCAGGACCGTTACTACCATTAGGGTCCCAGCACTGTCACCTAACTACTTTCTTCCAGGCACTATAGGCGTAAGGAAGGTACCGCTCACCTGGCATCAATGTATACACATATGCAAGGAAGCAGCATACATTCAAAAGGGGATTGGTGCTCTTTATTTTCATCTTATTGATACTATGTTTCTTAAATCTTTTTTCGATGCTCTTTCATTGTCATAAGGCGAACTCAGAGGACCCCCTGCGCTGTTACATCAGGGTGCCCGAGGGTGATCTTTTCAAAAGCAGAAGCATTCTCTCTGTTTCCAACCCTTAGGTGCAGATGGGACACGCTCATTTACTGTATTAATGCATGTCACACAGTAAACAGAAGCCACCCCACTGCATCAATGATAGGAGTGCATTTTCTTCCCCTTTTCTGCAATTTGTACCAGCTCATTCATATGCTCCTTACTTCTTTAAGCCATCTTTTTACATACACGTATTAGAGGATATGTTAGATGTATACCCTGTTATACTGGTTTCTGAATATCAATATGATGGTTACATTTATTGCTACAGTGTGTTCTTGAGGCATACTAGATATTTCTGCCCAGACAACAAATTCAATCAGCAATAACCTGCCAATACCTGAGACGCGGATCAGGGTGTTATATATAGTGGACATTTTTTACCAAGAAATTACCAATTCTACTAATAATAGGCTTACCGGTACACTGCACTGAGAAAATCAATAGTATTTGCACTAAGACAATTACAGGATCAGTTTTTACTAATATTATGGAGATTTATATCCTAGATCTTGAATAATTATTAGATTATTTTGCTACTACCTCTCTAAGGGAACATATGGTATGCAATCGATGGGGAGATTGTATGTGCTATGAAGTTTGGACACATACTAATCAACACTGTTATTGTTACTTATATTCTACGCCAGTAGCATCCATTACAACAGGCTGAAATTTATGGTAAATCTATCTATAGGGCTACCGCTTCTTGTTTCAGCCGACTATATCATCCTACAATTTGTCTCCTCTTGTTAGGGGACTGTCAATGCTTATTATTGCAGGAACTATTGTCAGGATCAATAACATTGACCCTGACCAGGTCACGTGTATCTCCCCACGGTGTGTTCATACCACGCGTAAATTTAGGCGTGGTTTTTTTGTTTTGTTTTTTTAGTGAATTCTGGTATTTATGTGTACATGTTCGTGTCCTAGTCTTGGTTTGTGGCAACATTTTTTTAATGATAATCAATAAAAGTTATATTTTATGTAATCTCTTTCAATGAGTGCCCCCCAAAAAAACGAGAGTCCCTTTTTCCTCTTTTTTGGTACACTATTGCTTACTCTCAGGGGTGCACCTCCACATGAGTTATTGTTATAGTACCCTTCAGTGAAGGACGTAATCTCAAACTATTGTGGTCTTTCCAATTCATTCAGCGGTATATTATATCTCACCACCTGTGCTCAAGTTTCCCCCATCCCTTTCCTCCCCCCATATTAAAACTTATTAACCTGGGTTTATCCCAGACTTTCCATACTTGAAGCACGGTATTCTTTGTTCTGATCATACCGATATACTACAGTCTGATTCCACCACCTTATTTTCCACATAACCAGGACTGAACATGTCATTTAGTCTTAAAAAGGAATTCTTCTCTACATGCAAAATCAATGAGAATCTGAGTAACATTTTTCCTACCACACTATCCGACACAACACACATCAATAGTTGGGGTGATGATTTGAGGAAATTGAGAGTCATACTACAGAAACAAACAAGGGCTAACTGGGAGATATCCACTTAGGAAAACTATCTTAAACAGAAGATTTTACCCAGGGGTTTACGACCCAAAATCTTTCCGACTTTCGAGCTAGCTACAGGCACACTTAAGGATGACTGGGAAGCAACTTTGCTAAAGTGCTCCTCCGAATTGATGCATATTCTTACCAAACACCACACACTGGTATTAGATGAATGCGAAAAAGAAATTGACAACTTAGGTAAAAAATTGGAAGAATGGGAAAAAGATACTGTACCAACTTCCAAGGTAATTTTGAAAAGATTAAAGAAGAACTTAAAGCCTATGAACAAGGGATTATCGAACGGAAAAAAGACACATTTTTGAGGGACAAACGAGATTTCACCACCAAAAATATTTTCAAGTGGAACCGGCCAGCCCGTTCAGGGGAACAGAAATTCCAGACGGACTACAGTTCATCTGAAGTATAGTCATCTGAAACAGACGAACCTCTATCCACACAGCCAAGACCAACAGCAGCTTTTTTAGGAGAAAGCTCAGGGAGCAGGGGAAAGTACTGGAATCAAGGAAGAGGAAGATACTGAGGGGGAGGAAAAAGAGGAAAACACACCAACTCCTGGGACTCACACATACTCCAGAGGCAATCCTCCAGGACACTCAAACCAAAGTAATCGATTCAACCAACCTCAAGATTATCAACTTATCCACGAGGGAATTATCCCCTACTGAAATGGCGGTTTTAAGCAAGGGATTGACATTTTCACCCAATACATCCCTGGACAGGTTCCAATGGGAGAAGGACCTTCGTCTTTTTGGCAGGAAATTGCTCCTAAAGAAATTATTTGCACCAAAGAAAGATCCAATATCTTCACAAATAACAGGAGCAAGGATGACTGAGAGTACTACTGACACAACATTAACATCAGTCACCACTGGTTTCACTGATGAGGAAGTAACAGCACTTGATATCTTGGAAGAACTGTCTGCTGAACAGAGTAATTCTGCTGAAATATATGGTAGCGGACGGAACATTTGTAAGAAGAAAAGTACCTTTACCCCACAGGAAAACATCTGCCCAGAAGTAGGGGTGTTTTTAAATCTTGTTTCCAAGGATATGGATGATTTATATAAAAAAACAAGAAAAACTAGGATACTTGAGGATAATCTAACATCAGAGGAAAGGAGATCACTCAAAGAAATCCAAGAGTGGGACAACATCATGATTAAACCCTCGGACAAGGGTGGAAATATAGTACTTTGGCCAAAAGAACGATATATATGCAGGAAGCGCAGAGACAACTGACAGACACTACATGCTATCGCCAGATGCTCTTAAACCCTACGGATAATTATCAGATCATATACAACAGATTTATCAATGGGCCCGGGAGAAAGGTATCATCAGTAAACAGGAACATGCTTTTCTTAAAGTGGAACATCCCAAAACCTCTACGTTTTATATGCTGCCCAAGGTACTGTTAGGGTCTCCTGCTCTGTGCTGCCACGTCGTCATGGCAACCGGGAGACAAGTGCTAGCGGAGTAACCTGAGCGTAGCTGATACTCCGGTTCGGGTCTTTTGCTGTGCAATGGTTACAGGCTCTGTGCACGGCAGGGGATCCGGTGCTGGTTTTTGTGCTCACAGTCTGTGAGGTCTGAGTGGGGCGTGGACAGCACCTGCTATATAAACCTCTTCTCAGGTTAGGCAGATGCTGCTGAATCTTTGTTGGTTAGTCAGTTCCTGAAAGCTAGCTAGTACTGTGTAAACTTTGTATTTGTTTGTTGCTTACTGCAAATAGGCCTTGGCATTTGGTATTACACTCTGCCAATCCCGACCTAGCAGTAAGACTGGAGTCAGTCGTTTAACCTGCTGGGGTTCTTTTGCTACTCTGTGAACCTAGCAAGTTTGCGGCTGTATTCTCAGACTTGCCTGCCAAAATCCTTTCTCACTGTGCAAGGTGTTCAGGTGTCAGTTTAGTGGCAGTAAGCTGAACCAGTGCACTGCAAGTGAGGACTAGGATTGTGGAGACTCTCCTTGTGTCTATTATTCCATCTCTGACCAAGGAGTTTACTGCCACACCCGTTGGTAACCCTTTAGGGTTTTGCTGTTGCCCTTAGCAACAGCATTTCGGGTTCTCTACGTATTAAATCACTACATCTCGCTTCTTTCCATCTGAGCATTCCTAATACTAGTGAGACACCCGGTTTCTTAGCCTTTGGGCTTCTCTGTTCACTTTGTGTTTATTTTGTTACCCTATCACCTTCTGTGTATGTAATGTCATATTCCCCAGTCTGTCTGTGAGTTCATTTGTTTTGCATCCCTCACCGTTCAGACACCAGTACATTCCTGCTGGCACTGGTGTGCATAACATATTCAGCAGCCCAATACTCCTGTTGAAATTTTGTAGGAATATGGAGCATACCCCTCAAAATACTTTGCAACAGGTGGTCGATCAGGTGCAGGTCCTGACACGACAATTTAATGATTTGTCCATTAAAATGCACACCTCGCAGGCCGCTGGCGGAGCTCCCGCAGCAGCAGTACCTTCAGGGGTTAAGGAGCCGAAAGTAAATCCCGGATCGTTTTTCTGGAGATCGCTCGCAGTTCTTTTGTTTCAAGGAGAGCTGCAAGCTATATTTCCAGCTTAGGCCTCAGTCTTCAGGGTCGGAGATTCAGCGGGTGGGCATAGTGATTTCCTTGCTACAAGGAGACCCACAGGTCTGGGCATATGGGTTGCAGCCTGACTGTCCGTCGCTTAAAAGTGTTGATGCTTTTTTTACGGCACTGGGCATGTTGTATGATGACCCTGACAAGACGGCCTCAGCCGAGGCTCAGATTTCGATCCTTAAGCAAGGGCGAAGGCCAGTTGAGGTTTATTGTACGAAGTTTCGGAGGTTGGCCCATGTTACCCAGTGGAATGACCCAGCCCTGAGACACCAGTACCGAAGAGGTCTTTCTAACCAGTTAAAAGACCAACTGGTACAATATCCCTTGCCTGATAGCTTGGATCAGCTCATGCAGTAATCCATTCGGGTGGATAGACGGCTGAGAGAGCGCAGGCTTGAAAGGGAGACCGAGGTTTCCTTCTTTCCCAAGGGAACCTCAGACTCTGAGGAATTTTCCGAGGAGCCTATGCAGATTGGGGCTACCCGCCTCTCCTCGCGTGAGAAGACGCGGAGGAGACAGCAGGGGTTATGTTTGTACTGTGGGAATAAAGGTCATGTGGTAGTATCATGCCCAGAAAAGCCGGAAAACTTCAGGGCCTGAGGGTGATGGGAAATATCCTGTCAGGTCAGAAGTCGGAATTTCCCAAGAAGACTTTTATCATTCCGGTGACCTTGAAGATCCTCGGTCAAACTGTCAAGACTGAGGCCTTTGTGGACAGTGGGGCCGACGGGGTTTTTATGGACCGCCAATTCGCCCTGAGACACTCTGTTCCCTTAGTATCCTTGGCATCGGAAATTGAGATTTGTGGGTTAAACGGGGAACCATTATCCCAGGGTAAAATTACCTCTTGCACTAGCCAGATTTATTTGTTTATTGGAGCCACACACTCTGAAAAATTGTCCTTTTATGTGACTGTCTGTACTTTTGCCCCATTGGTGTTGGGGTTACCCTGGTTAAGGGCCCACAATCCTCAATTTGACTGCGTCTCTGGGGAGATACTTAGTTGGGGTACTGATTGTTTCAGGAGTTGCTTGAGCCTTCCAGTCAGGCTTTCGCAGCTAAGTTTGCCAGGATTGCCAGGATGTTATGCAGATTTTGCGTACGTGTTCTCCAAAAGAGTTGCAGAGGTACTACCTCCCCATCGCCCCTATGACTGTGCAATTGATTTGTTGCCGAATGCTAAGCTTCCCAAGAGCAGGTTGTACTCCCTGTCACGTCCTGAGACTCAGGCTATGGCAGAGTACATTCAGGAGAACTTGGCTAAGGGATTTATCAGACCTTCACAGTCTCCAGTTGGGTCGGGGTTCTTCTTCGTGGGTAAAAAGGACGGTTCATTGCGACCCTGCATCGACTTCAGGGAATTGAACCGTATCACGATTAAAAACTCATACCCACTGCCTCTCATTTCGATCTTGTTTGACCAGCTTCATACTGCCACCATTTTTTCTAAGATTGACCTACGCGGTGCGTACAATCTAATCCGAATAAGAGAGGGGGATGAATGGAAGACTGCCTTTAATACCCACTCAGGGCATTATGAATATTTGGTGATGCCTTTTGGGCTCTGTAATGCCCCGGCAGTCTTCCAGGACTTCATGAACGATGTGCTCAGGGAATATTTGGATAGATTCTTAGTTGTATACTTAGATTACATCCTAATCTTCTCCCATTCCCTGGAGGAACATCGGAAGCATGTACGCTTAGTCCTCCAGAAACTCAGAGACCAGCGGCTTGGGGCGAAGCTGGAGAAGTGCGAATTTGAAGTTCAGCAAATCGCATTTCTAGGATATATTATCTCCCCAGAAGGTCTCCAAATGGAGGGTTCCAAGGTACAGGCAGTCCTGGATTGGGTGCAGCCCACTAGTTTGAAGGCGCTTCAGCGTTTCTGGGCTTTGCGAATTTTTATAGACGATTTATCGCTGGATTTTCGTCTATAGTGGCGCCCTTGGTGGCACTCACTAAGAAAGGGGCGGATGTTGCTCACTGGTCTTGTGAGGCCAAAGCGGCTTTTGCCCGTCTCAAAAGGGCATTTGTCTCGGCCAAGGTGCTGCGACACCCAGATCCAGAGCGTCCTTTTGTGGTGGAGGTGGATGCCTCTGAGATGGGTATTGGGGCAGTGCTCTCTCAGATGGGGGTGTCTGATAATCGCCTTCATCCCTGTGCTTACTTTTCCCGTAAATTTTCGCCTGCCGAGATGAATTATGACGTGGGTAACCGGGAATTGTTGGCTATTAAGGATGCACTCGAGGAGTGGAGACACTGGCTTGAGGGGGCTAAGTTTGTGGTCTCA